>NC_133207.1:32710878-32815878 GCF_958299795.1 Porites lutea | reverse complement strand
ATTGACTGAAGAGATCTAATCATGAAGATAATTTGTGCAGGTCTAGGAAAAACTGGTACTAAATCAATCACCAAAGCTCTGCGTCACCTTGGATTCGTCGTCTTTGACTGGGAAGAGCAAACATTTGATTTCTTGGACCACTGGGTTGATGTCTTCAAAAGTGGCGCCCAGCCAGATGTGAAGAGAGTCTACCAAAATGCTGATGCAGTCGTTGACTTTCCTGGAACCTTCTTCTGGGAGGAAATACTGGAAGCTTTTCCTGATAGTAAAGTAGTTTTAAGCGAACGAGAAGAAGACTCTTGGATAAAAAGTGCAGTCAATCAACTTCAAGTTATCAATGCCGTGAAATCCCGGGAATTTTACAGAATGCTCTCTCCAACTGCAAGAAAAATGTACTTCGTTTTATACTCTTACATTAATGCTATTTCTGGCTCTACAAATCCCAGTTCCACTTGTGTTTTCCGTAAGCGATATCGTATCCACAATCATCGCGTTAAGTCCCTCGTTCCACCAGGGAAACTGTTGGTGTACAACGTAAAGCAAGGGTGGAAACCGCTGTGTGATTTCTTGGGCTGCGAAGTTCCAACAGTTGCCTTTCCGCATGAAAATATCAAAGGCGAAATCGCTGAAGTTCCTTTGTCTGAGACAAGATCTGGTCGACAGGCAATATTGGAGATACAAAGAGCTCTGTTTGTAATTCTTTCTGTTATCGTAGCTGTTGTAGTTATATTGTTTTGTTATTTGTATTATTGACTGATTGACTGGATGACCTGCAATTTTCCTTTTACGAGAGGACTGTGTCGAAAATATACCCCGCTTTGATATAAAAAATGTAGGACCATGAACAATTTTCTCTTTTATGGCGAAAACAATAGTTGAAAAAGTGATTCAGTTTGTACGAGAAAAATGTTAGGAGCCGGATAGTATCTCATGACTTAATAAATCCTATGCGATCCAGTGACGATTATTAATGGCCAGTGTCCAGCTACCACCTTGATCATTATTTGTATTGTAGGGCGTTTACAGGCCTATCCTGGCTAACCAGCAGTATAATGCTGTTATTAAAGTGTTGCTTTACGCGATCAGCGTCGAACCTGCTTCCTACTGCTCGCATAGTTTTCGTAGAGGAGGCGCGATTCGCTTTTTGCCATGACGCTCCATTAACGCCTTTATCAAAGCACAAGGCGATTGGAAGAGAGGAGCCTGCTTGGCAGGCGTCCAAATTCCCCCTTCCCCTTCTCCTTTTAACGCCTGTCACGCTGGTTGGGAAGAGTGATGCCTATTTAGTTTATGTCGTTGGCTCACTTTGTCTGAAGCGACCAAATTCAAAATCCTCCATGCCGCTCCACTGCCTTGACTCCGGCCGCTCTACCCCTCCCCTTTAAACATTTGGGTTTGGAGTTATCAGGTGCAACTAGTTTTTTAGCTTCGCAATAAATGATTGTTTACTCCATCTCTGAGAGTTCTTGCTTGTGATAATAATTTGTAACTTTCAAGCTAATGGTACTCGTATATGAATGAATTAATACGGTGTTTTTTTAACATTAGAAGACCCCTTGCCCTCCAAAATCGGAACAAATTAAGAAAATTATAAAGCCATTTTCAGTTTGAGGCAGATTGAGTCTTATAAATGTAGAAACTTTTTTATATATAAAATGACAAGAGCCAAATCCTGCTGTTTTATCCAAGACAAAATATAGACAAAAAAAACAGCAAAGAGAAAAGAGAAGGACGACTCAGTCCGTCCGAAATATAGGGAAGTCACTTTTCTCATGGCTTTTTTTTTTTTCTATTAATGTTAACAAAAGTTTTGTCTCAAAAATTTAAGTTAGAGAGTCTCTTGGGGTAGTCTCGATCTTGTGCTCAAAAGCTTACTCGTGTTATCGCCAATAACAGACAAACGGCAAGAGGTGCGATGGGATGCAATACCGGAAAATCAAAGAATAGCTTTTCCTTCAGTGGATACTGGCTTCTGATTGGGCAGAAAAACAAAAAAGTTTCCTGGTACCAATCAGAAACCAGAACGGCGGTGACCGTTTAGAACTGGTCTGGTAAGACATTGTCCCCAGGGGCTCTTCTCGCCGTTCTTTACTTTTCTTTGTGCCATACGTATACTTTTCCAACCGTTTAGACTTTCCCACGCCCCCTCTATCTGCCTCTGGGTCTCCGAGGATGGCTGTTTGCCGACTCGCCATTCTAATCAAAGAAAGATTATCGTCAACTCGTGGGTACGTTGTTTAGAAAATAATCAATTAGTTATTACCTCTGGTTTTCCCACAGTAAATTTTAGGAAATGATAGAAATTCAAACTATAAATATACTATCCTTGTTCTGGAAACACAATACTTTTCTTGCTGTTTATTGCACTTTATTAACAGTTATTTAGGTATATATTTAAAAACAAAAAAAGTAAAACAAATAAGCAAACAAAAAAAAAACAAAAGAGGGAAAAAAGAAGGACCCTAGCAGAATTTGAAGGCCGGTACCTTCGGGTTGATCCGCCTTCACATAGCCACTACGCCATTGAGGATAATCACATAATATTGTGAAAAGTCTCAAATTTAATGCCTTTTCCATGGAACTTCCGCCGGTAAACGATCGAGCCATTCTTAACCAACTGAAAAAACGACTCGAAGCAATCGGATGAAATTAAGGCTAATTGAAACCAGGCTACTGACAGTAAAAAACAATGTAAACGCATTTCATGGCAATGAAAGAACATATGCGATACAAAGCCGACACACCTCCTCCGCGAAATAGGACGCAAAACATAACCTTATGTTTTCTTATCTCGATTTCCGCTGTCATTTTAAAGCTAATGCTCAAAATCACATCCATTTCCCCCCGCGATCTTGGGGAGTCCTTAAGGAGAAAAAGAAGAAGTGCCTTTATTTACCATACATTAATTCATACGCATAACCTTCTACATTACTACAAGGTAGGAGATCAAGCCAGCGTCGAAGTTTAACGCCTGGACGAGTCAAAGGCTCTTGAATCGTATTAATCTGAAAGCCGTGCTGTAGCGCACGATGCACGCTCTCAGCGAGGAATTTGATGCCACCGAACTTCGGCGAGCGCGTGTTTCTTTGGAAACGATAGATCTTCGCGCTCTCGAGTTCGGACCCGATTAATTACGAAGTGCGTCTACTACGAGTGAGCGAGTGACTCATTTGCATATCCCTGTCCCTGCAATAACTCGTGGTACGCTCGCGCGTACCCACGAGTTAAAAAGGATGCCCGTTCCTCCTCTGACTCTGTTGGTGGCACATCGGCTGTGAGAACAAGCTGTGAAAGCGCAAGTCCAGAGAAGTGGAAAGATGAAGACCTAGGGTGGTTCCCGAACCCAAAGGGCGAATTACTGAATTCTCAAATAGTATTCTGCCAAAATTCTACCTGTCCGTTTGGACCACTTGTCCCTACAAGGAACGCTTTCACCACTGTTTCGTGACTGAAAGAAAGCGCCAGTGGGAAGTTCGCAAGGCTTTGAAGGCAATAAATCACAGAACCCCGCGCGGAAACATCAAAATATGGGCGAAAGCGGACACGGGTCGAGAGAGACAATTATGTTAGTTGGGAGAAGATAGTTTTTTGACATATAAATTTTTCGACATCCGTAAATAATTTAGATTAATCTTGACTGGTAGCTTTTCTTGTGTATACAAAATAGAAGCGACATGGAGTAATTTTTTCCTGGCCAAAAACACTGTGACCCTCCCCCGGTTGAGAATAAAACAGGTTTGTCCCTCTCCAATTTGCCAAAAATGTACTAAGGACCCTCCCCTCCGAAGCCGCGGCCCACCCTCCCCCCAATAAAAAACGTACCTTCTCTTACAACTTGTCTTTTTCGTTCAGAAACAAAGCGGTATACAAAGAAATACTGACGCACACCGTAGTATTGTTTTAAAATATGCATTTCTATTACACGTACTCAAGAGCCATATTATGGCTCTTGACGTACACTCTTTTTTTTTATAAGAATGTTGTTTTCCAGGGCCAGGCTGAATATTCTTATTTTTCCGCCGATTTTAGGCTGTAAATATTCTTGTATTATTCTTAATAATAGCTTATGACATTTCCGTATTAGAAGATATTAAGGTATGAATTATAGGTTTGTTAAATATAGTTAGCTAGTTTTGCCGCTTAAAGAAAGGAATAAATTGAAAAGGTATATTTGTATTGTATTTACAGATTTTCGCCACACGAAATTATATCCTTTTCAAAATCTCAGCCTGGAGTTTATTCTTAAAGTATTCTTAAGATTTCGCAAATTTCAGCCTCGATATTCTTATAAAATATATTCTTATAGAAAAAAAAGAGTGTACTCAATAAAAACGAAAATATTGTCAATGCTGCGTACTGTGTACTTCAATCTGTCCTAGTCGCAAAAATTAGTTCCCGCAAACCAAAAAAATCGCCAATCCGCAAAAACGAACTCCCGCAAAAATTTCGTGCCACACACGGTATATATGGTCAGGAGAATCGGCTCCTGATATGCTTTCAACCTGTATTTATACCTCACCGTAAAGCCGATTAAAAGCAATTTAAACCCGTCATATACATCGGGCAATGATACAAATAACATTTTATTTTTGAATATTTTTGTCACGCCTGGTGTTCCATGTGTTTAAAACTCACATACTACTCAGACTACTGATCCTTTCGATGCCAGAAGTGCTTAAATTTTATTCCCTTTAAAACGTTACCTCAGCAATGAAAGGATGGCAAAATAGTCACAGTTAATACGAGAAACAGACAAAAATTGAACCTACAATAACTACGATAACAGAAAGGATCACAATCACAGCTCCCTGTATTTCCCAAATAACTTGCCGACCATATCTTGTCTCAGACAAGGGAACTTCAGCGATTTGGCCCTTAATATTCTCATGTGGGAAGGCAACTGTTGGAACCTTACAGCCCAAGAAATCACACAGCGGTTTCCAACTTTGCTTCACGTTGTACACCAACAGCTTCTCTGGTGGAACAAGCGACTTAACGCGGTGATTGTGCTCACGGTATCGCTTACGCAAGATACAAGCTGACTTGGGGTTTGCAGTCCCAAGAAAAGCGTTAAAAATAGAATATAAAACAAAGAACCCTTTTCTTGAAGTTGGGGAGAGAACACACAAAAACCTGCGAGATTTCACTGCCTCGATGACTTGAAGTTGATTGACCATACTCTTCAACCAAGAATCTTCTTCTCTTTCGCTTAAAATCACTTTACTATCAGGATAAGCTTCCAGTATTTCCTCCCAGAAAAAACTTCCGGGAGAGTCCACGACCGCGTCAGCATGTTGGTAGACTCTCTTCACATCTAACTTGGCGCCATTTTGGAAAACATCGACCCAGTGGTCTTGGAAATCAAATGTTTGCTCTTCCCAGTCAAAAACAGTGAATCCAAGATGACGCAAGGCTTTGGCGATGGATTTGGTACCCGTTTTTCCTACACCTGCACAAATTATCTTCATGGTGATCTTTTAGGTCACTAAGAGATTTTCGTTTTGTATTGAAGCCGCTGCAGTGTGAAGTCGAATGTCGTGTGATTGAGATTTAAAAAGGTCATGCGATCATTTATATCTGTCAGATGAAGCCCCAGGAATGTTTTACAAAAAGGCGATTAGGGTTAGGGTTAGGTCTGGGTTACGGTTAGCCTATTCCAGGCGTTCAGATAGTAGAGCGCGGCGGTAGGTGGGGAGCGAGTTGAGCTGTGCACCGAGAAAACAGGGGGGTTGGGGGAAAAGAGGCGGGGGGGAGGGGACGAGAGCGAGAGCGAGAAAACTATTGTTTGAGACTCAAATGACAGCAATAAAACTGGGATGGGATTCGCACAGGCTCGCGGGATTTATTTCAGCAGCCGAGTTCCGTTTAGGTTTCGGTCGATGTTCATATAGATTTTGCGACGTGTTGACACCTAAATAACATCGACCGAAACCAGCCTTCCTTGGGAAGACCATAACATGCCATAAGCCGCGTCGTTCAATGTAATACAACTGACAGCTGAGCTGAGTCTATTACAGATTTAAGTGATTCCCCCCACAGGGATTTCGCCCAGAAGGCGAAATCCCGAGGAGGCACTCTAGTTACTCGCGCGTATATTAAGGAAAGTACTTACGGTTGAAATATACAGTCATACAGTCAATATAGAAAAAATCTCGATTTGCTTGAGGGCCGCGAGGAATCGGTAGGTAATGATGACGTTTCCATTGCTTGCGCCCGCAAGTACGAAATGGTTAGGATGACGTAAAACACAAAAAATCCCGAAGGAACAGCTTACAGTGGGTAGATTTTGTGACATTAATTTTGCAGTCACACTTCGATACTCTTTTGCGTTACGTGTTATCAGCGACATTCTGTGGAGCGGTTGTTATGGACACTCGTGAAGCGCAGATGAAGTTATAAGGTGCGTAGAACAGTGTGTATTTTAACCCTAAGTGAGTTTGCCAGACACGAGTTCACAAATCTTTGATTGGAAACCTTCAGATGAACCTTGCCAGACACTCTTTCTCTCTCTATGACCGGAATAAGACTCGGCCCAAAACAAGCAAGACGAGCGAATGATTCAACGGCTAGCTCATCACTAGCAGAACGATGGACGATTACAGAAATTCGCCGACCATTAATTTCTGTGCTGACTTATTCCCTGCTCACAGATGTCCTTCCGCTATAAAGTTTAAAATAAGACTAGAATGCGCGAGCGTGAATTGATCAAACGTCCTTTCCGGCAAATAAAATGGGGAATTCATATTTTTATAAAGTTTTTAAAAAACTTTACTAGTACTAGTAAAAAAAATTTTTTCAAAATTCTTTAACAGTGAAAAATATTTTTCATTAATTTTCTTAATACTGTTTAATACTAATAAATGCATTTTCTCGCTAAAAAGTCATTTCTTTTTTGCCCGTTTTTCCATTTATTAGTATATTTTGTTTAATACTAATAAATGCATTTTCTCGCTAAAAAGTCATTTCTTTTTTGCCCGTTTTTCCATTTATTAGTATACATTATGTTATTTAATAAATTTGTTTCTTTAACTTTCACTGTTAAAGTTTTTTGCTAAAAATATTTTTACTAGTACTAGTAAAGTTTTTTAAATACTTTGCAAACATCTGATGACCCTTAAATTTTTGGACCTTGAGAGTGGGCGCTTATTCGAGGCTGGGCGCTTATTAAATTTTCAGCATTTTCAACAAGTGTAGTATGTTTATTTTGCAACAAAACAATAAATAGTAATAACAAAACTCGAAGATATAACAAGGTAAGGTTCCTGTGAAATACTTTGAAGAAAACTCCGTCTTCGGAGAAATCTCTTATTAGTGCTTATTCAATTTTGGGGGGGTGGGGTGGGGCTGGTCGCTTATTTGAGTTTGAGTGGGAGTGGGAGGGAGGTGGGGAGGGCGCTTATTCGAGGTGGGCGCTAATTCGAGGTTGGGCGCTTATTCGAATAAATACGGTATGTGGGAACCAACCTCGTTCCCAGGGTTCTCTCCTACCCGCCCTACGGAGCGAGAGAGCAAGAATACTATATACTATATACAGAGTGGGGGCAGCTGTAGTGTCAACTATTACTAGTATAAACTGGAAACGATAATATTGACCGTTTTATAACTCAAACTAACTCAAAAGTAACATATACATCCTCGCCTCCTCGCTGCGATCGATCAAGTGTGAACAGAAAAACGAGAGGGAGACTGGTACCAAACATGCAACGCCTTGCTCTTTATCACTTTTCAGTCGAGTGATTGTAAGTTGATGGAAAGGCATCTTCAAGATTCGAGGATTGACATAAACTTCTATGTCCCACGGGTCTCACAAGAAGTAATGAAATTATGAGGAACTGGTATTAGAAGTAGACAAATGCAGGAAAGCGAAAATTGGAGTCAGTTTGCGCAAGGTATTTAGTATAATTTAGCTACTTTTATTAATTACAGTTTACGCGGATTTCTCGTTCTACCTCCATGGGCTACTAAGCTACTGAGCAAAGGATTGCACTAAAAAATTTGGAGGGCGTATCTGTTTTCTTAAATTTCTCAAGAGGCTTGCCTCAGATTTTCCATATAATTGTCTGTAATTTTTCCTGGGATTTTCATACAGACAAATGTATAGAAAATTTAAAAAAGTGGTTGTAGGTCTTCTAGCCCATGTAACGCCCTCAGTAGAAACCTTAGGAGTGAAGCTTTAGTTTACAATTGATATTTTTTTCAGAACAGCCGTTCTACGGAAATTATTTGATATTAGATTCTCATACAAACACTGTAATTTCTCACGCATTTGCCTACTCGTCAAGGTGGCACCGAAAACCGTGACAAGGTCTATTTCTCATGCCTGACTCACAAATCTAATCTCGTACCCAGATCTCACTCTGCTCACTCTGTTTTACACTTGCCGTGGGAGATCTGGGTACGAGATTATCACAAATCCGGACAAATTGTTCTTTAACACATGATGACTTTGTGTCCTTTTTTGTGTTGTAAAGAAATCAAAGCACACTAAAATCAGTGTCGTCTTCTAAGTAGCTTTGGAAGTGCTCAAACGTCTTCCGAACATCTGCGGACATTTAATTTTCGGCAACGTTCGAAAGTCTTCGGAAATTCGTTGGAAATCCTCGGAAGTCACCGGGACATTTCCAGAAATCTCGGTCATGAAAAGGTGAAAATCTCATGCATTTGACTCGGAAAAAGTTGGCAGGTATACAATCTTACCCTGGGACTGGGTACTCTCAAACAAAATAGTGGTCAGAAGTCTGTAAGACTTGTTCACTTTGGAGCATTAAAGTTATTGTTACTGCAGCTGTCAAAAGAATAAGTTGTTTTCGAGTCTGAACACAATAAGGCTAGTCATTTTTGCTTTTATTTTTCAGCTGAAGCTGAGCCCTGCTCATTACAATAGTTCTTTCTTTTTTTTGATTGTGATTAGTTAGATTGGCTAATAACATTTGCTGCAGGCTATTAAATTGTCTGATTTTACCTGTCTGCATGATAAGAGCTGCAATAACAAGTCTTCGAATAGTTTTGGTGCTGCAAACTATAAACCTTTCCCTGCCAGGGTATTATTGATGCTGTCTGGGAAGGTGGTTCAAACAAAATCCTGTGGTGTGACCATGTAATCTGTACTTTCCTGTGGTACTGTTTATTATGCTGTACAAGGTGGTTCTAACTTTTGAGTTTGTGGATGAAATCCTATGGTATGACCATTCAAATGAAAGCTACTGAGCAGTACTTTCCTGTGGTACTGTTTATTGTGCTGTACAAGTTGGTTCTAACTTTTGAGTTTGTGGATGAAATCCTATGGTGTGACCATTCAAATGAAAGCTACTGAGCAGTACTTTCCTGTGGTACTGTTTATTATGCTGTACAAGGTGGTTCTAACTTTTGAGTCTGTGGACGAAATCCTGTGGTCTGACCGTTCAATTGAAACATCTTTGGAAGTACTTTAGCATGGTGCTATTTGTTTTTCTGCAAAATTTTTACGAAATAAAATTTGGAAATTTGCAACTGTTGACTTGCAACTTTTGGCAGTGAAAGGAACAACTAAGCAACGACTAAAAGGGCTGTAGAGAACTTATCAGATTCAAGCATTTGGTTATTGACACAATAAGCCCTTTTTACTTTTCGGTGGCCCTGGGTCTTTGAAGATAACTTTGCTGTTGTTTGGAATAATTTTTATTCATCTGTATTGTTTCAATTGATGTTTAGCTCACTTGTTTGTGGGAGAAATTCTTGATGGTCTAATTCTTCTGACAAAACGTGGTGACTCCATTTACTCATGTGGCAAACTGAAAGACCTTGAGGAGGTAATGGATAGTCATGCACCTTACACTTTTATCCATTTATTTTATTTCATTTTTTAAAAGTTGTATTGATCAGGGTCAATTTTCGTCTTAGCATATCATGATGTCTTATCAGAGAAGCTTGGCCAATTATGTGAAGAAAGGATACAATAATGCAAGATGAAGGCTCTTCAGATTTGAGACTGAAATACTAGATCTTTCAACAGAGCGGCCTTCTATTCTAGTGACAGATTAATAACTGATTTCACTCACAGCCAAGTGAAAAAAATCATATTGTTCCCAAGAAGAACTATTTTTTATCCAAAAAAATAAAACTAAACACTGAATTGAATAACAAGTCCAAAAACTAGTTCTATGCAAATTTAATGAGAATCTGTCCTTCTCCTACCCTTACACCACGTTGTTATGCTCTGCAACAACAACTACATTATGATCTGACACAAACTATAAATTTAAGAGGAGTTTTCATGCTAATTTCCCTGCATGCCAGGCCTGCATGCAGTCTCTTAGGGGCACAAAATTATGCTAAAATCATTAGTCCTTTTGTCTATGCACACGTTACAGCAGGGAGCGCAAAAGTGTGACGGCTTTTGATTTATTCACATTCTTTCGTGCAGATTTAATCCAATCAGAAGCCAGCTGGAAACTGTTCTCAACTTCTGATTGTTTAATTTCGGCATGAAAGAATGTGAATTCATTACAGGTGGTCATGCTTTTATGCTCCTTGCTGTAAGTACAGTACAGGAAAAGTGATTAGAGCTTCATGTCAGCTGATAATTAATAACAATTATAATAATAGGTCTATATTTCATAAGATAAACGTACATATCCCATGTTACTTATGAGTGGTGTTTTAGCTCCCCCAAGAAAAACTGTTAGCTAAATGTTTCACCCCATGTTTTACATTTTGCAGAAATACTTCTCACAGTTTTTAGTAGTATTCAACATAACATCTGAGGACGAAGGTACATTATGATACTTCTCAGAAATTTATTTAACAGTGTTTACTAACTGCAAAAGCTTACTTTTCAAATTTTGTGAAAGCTGGCTATATGGACTGCTACAGGATCAAATAATTATTAATAGTCAAACTTGAGCCACATGAGATGGTCATCAGGATCAACTAGGATTGCTATCCACTGGGAACATACTGTAGTTTCAGCTAGAATTTTTGCAGGGATGCCATTCAACTCCAGGTTTTCTACTGGGATAACGTCACCAGTTCCCACCAATTAAGACTGACTAACCTGAGATCTGGGCCAATTTTAGCAGCTACCATACAGTCTCTCTTACTTGGTCGCACTAAATTGTTACTCCTCTCAAACCAGAATTTCATTTATAAACTGAAATGAAAATAGAGCCTGATCCCAGGTTTAAAGACTGACTAGCATTGGCCCATTGCATATTAGTGGTGTCAATTTTTAAAACTGAGACTTTGCAAAAACTCTGGTTTAAAATACTGATATGTGATAGAAAAAAGTCCAAGATGGAAAGAAAACACAAAAACTGCAAGACTTATTGACTCGATGCAAAATTACTTCTCCATATTCCAACACCCATAATTTAGTGTTTCCATCTCTCTGCCTTAATTGTTAAATCAAATTTATCTTAAATATCTGTGCTATGATATTTTAAAATTTACCCCACAGAATCTAATCTTTGCCAAAGAGGATTTGTTCTTCAAACTGGGAAAGATGCCTCTGAGAACAAGTACATAATCTACAGCAAAAGCTTTTGCAGGTAGGTAAATCTCTGTCATTAAATAATGTTCTCCAAGAAAGGCTGAATCACCATTTGAAATTTTGCTTAATCAACCAAAACAGTTCCTAGTTGGGAGAAATCATCAAAATTATTTTTATAAACCAGCAGCTAGAGCATGACTACAAACTTGCCAATTGAAAATTTATGACCAGTTTTGTTTATAGTAAGGAAAGGTCCTTATATCTATTTTAAAAGTTACCGAAATAATGAGAACATGCTTTCAAACTTGAGAATAGGAAAGTTAATCAAGTTAAAGTGATCAAGTTCTTCTTGCACATATTATAACATCATGTCAAGTGACTAACTGGAACTTTTGTAAAACACTCAAGTTAAAGGTGACAACTTGTTCTGCTTATCAATGCCATTGATTTTATTTATTGCTGATGCTCTTGGTGTTCAGTCCTATGCCATCATGGTTGCAATTTTATTTGCCAGTGGTACAACCTGTATTAATCTGGGTATTTTTCTCCGCAGTGTTTATGCAGTGACTCACAAAAATAGAGGTGGGATCATTGTGTGTGATCTACCTTACGGCATACTGGTTGCAACTTACTCATTCCCATGCACGAGTGTTAAGGCTATAGACATTGTGGAAAAGGCTTGTGAATTGTTACGGGGCTGATAAAAATGTTAATAATGCAGTAGACCTTTCATCACCAAAATATGGATCAATTCTGTACCAGAAATAACATAAGATGTCAGCTTAAAAGAAAACTAGCACTCTTCAGAAGAAGAAGCCTGTGTCTAGTTTGTTTGACTTCCTGGTAAAGGTAATCTCAATTACCAGATGATTAAAATGATTTTACCAAAGACAAATTTACCTTGCTGTATGTTTATTGGTAAAATAATACTCTTCTTGTACATTAAATATTTTTTTCCATATACTGCCGTTATTCATTATTTATACTTGTATCTTCAAATAAATCCCTCTTTTAACATTCATCATCCAATCAATTTGCAGGGCTGTCAAAAAGTTCATAAGTAGCAGGCTGATAATGAATAGTAGGGTAGGTGGCTTTGGAACTTGCACCAAAGGCACAAGTTCTTGAGGGCCAAGGCGTCTAGGGACATTTTGAAGTTATATTTTAGAGTCTCAGAAATGCCATTTTCAGGGGTTTTCAAGAGGTATTTCCCACCGTGGATGTCATGTTGTTTCGTCAGAATACATGCAAGACTTGGAACAATGCCATAAAAATGTTCCAGGCATTTCACGGCGTAGCATGGTTCAAATGTTGCACAAAGCTAAAGCTGTATAAATATGCGTTCAATGTCATTCAAAACTGGGAAACAGATGCTTTACAAATTTTATTTGATGGTGCTTATTTTTTGTTAGCATTTATGGTAGAAGGAGATGAAAGTAGCCGGCTACCACGCCTTATTAACAGCCGTGCAGTTTACATGTCATTGCTGTTGTCCACTGCACTGTCCATTTTGATGCTTGCAGCAGCAATTTTATTTAAGAGTCCCCCCCCCCCCCCCAAAAAAAAAACTCCCTGCCCCACCTCCTCATCTAAAGGAATGGATGCACCATTGTCTTAAGACTTGAGTACAGAACGTTTCAATTTGCTTATCAAACTAATTAATTCCAAGTTAGGATGTAACTCAAAATTAACACCAAATTGTAATTATATGCAATGTTATTAACTGCTGCTGTCTTCAAGGAATCAACCAATTAGCTTTGTTTTTCTGCTGATCCTGTCATTAACAGTCAATTACTTGGATGCACTGTTAAATAAAAGGAAGTACAACTTAGCACTACAAGTAAACTATACTCTAAAATAGCAGTACAAGAAAAACCTACAGAGAAAAACCTGTAGATTTAAAACTTCCAGGCTGAAATTTGGTCAAATTAGCAGTGCAATGTGAACTATTAGAGACCTTTAGATTCTAAGACGAGAACGAGTTCAAGTACGAGATATTCTCAATACTACTAATAGTAGTGCTTGCGCGTGAGGCAGCATCACTTGGTAGCCGTCATCATCCTACCATGATTTCGCCAGAGTGTCGAAGTAGCTGGAACTAGTCATCAAAATGTTAGAAGTTTTAGCATTTTTCAATCGGGAGAGGTCTTAACCTCCTTCCATAAGAATAACATTACTAACTTTTCTGGTGAAAAAAAGTACAATGAAGAATTCCAGGGTGTCTATTTATTGACAACATGCAAAAAAACTTTAAATCAAATCTTGTACTCATAGTCGTTCTCTTCCTTGCATCTAAAGGTCTCTGTTCGCAACTCTGAGGCCCAGCTTCTAGGGGAAAATTCATTATTAAAGTCATTATTTTAAAATTTTTAATGTCATTATATTAGTGGCAGCATCTATAAAGCAGTGTTTTAATATTGAATCTAGTTGCTACAATGGTAACTCACGGGCTTATGTACACATAAAACAACATGCATGTACGAGGTAAAACCACCAGACTATGCGAACGTGATAATTTGAAATAACTGCACTTTCATTTCCTTATGAACTGACTGTCAATAAAAATACATAGACACAACAACTTAGAGAAGAAGAATGTTAAATAATATTTAAAGATACAATCAGATGTAGTGATTAGCATGGTGGACTTCAATCAAAATATCATTATGAATCCAAATCATTTCATAAGACAAGCTAGAGGGGGTCTTATATCCAGGTGAGGGTTATTAACTGGGAAGGCCGGGGGGCATTTAAGCGGCAGTTTATGGTATAAAATGTAAGCCCAACCCCCAAGCAATAATATTATCAACAACATATTTATACTATCAACCTTTATTCAAAAGAATGCTTTATTTATTTACTGCTGTTCAGTACAAAAATGACTCAGGCCCATCTTCTTAATTGGAAAATTCTGCATTAGATGAATCAAGTAAGGAAAAACAGCCACAATGGTGTACTCTCATTTAAAATTCACCATTGTATTACAATAAATAAAACACAATAAATCAATACTTTAACACACACATTTTTCATCTACACATTATTTATTACTAAATTATTTTCTTCCATTGAATCTCATTGGCAAAAAGAAACTTGAAACCCATAACTACAGCTGTAGTACTACTACAGTTCAAGTGACTGTTCTGACCAAGATACAAAATAGACCTAACTTGCTTTATTCTTTCGATGTGATCATCTGAAAACACAAGTGTTCTTTTCACAATCAGAAAAACTGAAGCAAAACAAAGGGTCAAATATTTTGACAAAATCACATCATCTCCTGACTCCAAAAGGACAACAAAGAATGAAGCAAATTAGGTCCATCAATCCTACATTCCTCTGGTATTATCTACAGAAACAGTGTCCTTGGTTTATCTTATCTTCCTTTTTCTTCTGCCATATCTTCGCCACCGCAAAATATACATGTGTTTCATCATGTACCATCCTCCAGCAATGAGGAGTACAAGGTAAACTCTGAGGAACCATGCAAAACTGAAGCTGAAGTTAAATGCATTTGGCAGCCTGATAGAAAATCGTTCTGATTTTTCCAGCAAAGGAATAGCTCTCCAAATCAGTGTACCTGTTAAAAATGTCAATGGAAAAGAATCAAGCAGTGAAAGAATACCCACAAACATGGAATAACTTAGTACTACAGTGGAATCCTGATTTTTTTAACCACCTTGGTAAAGGCCGATTAGTTCGAGTTATTGGGAGGATTGAATTATCAAGGGATAAAATCACAGTACTATATCTAACTGCTAATGGAAGTTAAGTTTGGTTCATGTTATCCTGGAATTTTGGAAAGCCAATAGTTCGAGAAATTGGGGTTCTATTGTTTAAGTAAATATGACTGAAAATGTAAACTACACTAACTTTACAGTCTGTGTTAACTTAAAATTATAGCAATGGATTCCTTTATTATTACATAACCTACAAGTGTACTGTGTTTCTTTTAAGATTTTCACTGAAAGTCAGTCAAAATAAAAACCAGCAATCTTTTGCACTAGGTTAAAAATGACCATCAAATATTGTTGTATTTCAATGTAAGACAGAATTATTATTTTGATAACTTTTTTTGAATGAGTTGAATGGTTGGTTAATCGTGGTGCTATATCTCTAAAGTTCCTGTCAAAATTTTATTTCAATAATAATATTTATAAATAATAGCCAAGAACCCCTTACCCCTATCATATTCAAGTTACAGTCCAACCTCTCAGGGTCAGCCAGGGTTTTAGTTACTAAAATAATCTAAACAATATACCCAAAATTTACCCTGATTTTTCTCAATGTGTCCAAACAGTGTTACAGATAAGAGAGGGGTCTTGGGTCAATGACCTGACAAAAGAGGTTTCCTGACCCGACAGATGACATATAAGTATTACGTTAAATATAACGAAAAAAATTAGCATGTGGTCTTGGTAACCCCTCAGATAGTCTACATGAGCCCCCACTTGAAAGAATTAACTGGACGCTGTCCAAACCTGAAGAAAATGTAAGATAACAATAATGATTTTGTTTTTAGGCGAAAGATACCATATACCCAACTGTGAATTTAAGAAAACCCTACAGTGTAAACTGGTATACAGTATTCCCCAAAACCTGTGCTGACCCTGACATCCTAACCCAAAACTACATGAGCAAACACGTTGATCACAGCAGCATGCAAACTCTGCAATATTAGCCTTCCAGAAACACCTCTCTAACACTGACACTTTTTCTCATTCAACTTACAAGATTTTTGACTGTATTCCTTAATATTATTACCTTCAAAGAAGATACCCAGAGGGTAAAGAGGAATCCACATGGTGTATCTCAGCCAAATCAGAGGTTCAATTCTCTTGTTGATGACCTGGGAAGCATAAAATGGGTACCTGACAACTTCAATAAGAGACCAGACCAGGAAGAGACCGTAAACAACAGCTTGTTCATGAAGCTCTTTGTGCGCAACCACTACAAGAAAAAGAACCATGTTTCTACCAAAGACTTGCATAAAAGGAGCCATTACGCCAGTTTTTACAATGCCCAACATAGGATTAACAACTTCCAAGATGGCTGCCAATTGACAGGAGGCTAGAACATCACTCACTGCATCATAAGCATCAGCAAAAGCATCAGTTCCATGAAAAAATAATCTTGACAAAAGAACCAAGACAATGTACAGAAATAAACCAGCTTGCATGAGATTGTATATAATCAAATAAAATACTCGAACAAATCTTAAGACTTCTTCTTTGGTTTCATCTATTGCATCTTCTAGCTCCAATTCCCTTGCATCACTTGCCTCCATAAATCTCTCCACTTCAGCTTGATTTTGTAGTTCCTCATGGTCAGTATCGGATGCATCCTCACTTTGCCATCTATCAAAATCAATCTTTAACCATGCAGGCTTCTGTTCATCACCCAAAAGGCGAGGCCAAAATTCCTGCTCGCCAGATACCTTAGCAATGGAAAACTTCACATGGCGGTCCAACACTTTGTGGGTACTTGCTGAAACATCCACAGGCTTGTAGAAATTTATGTCTACATGATATTGTTGCTCTCCTCTGGCACCATGGCCAAACCCTTGAAAGACTAGGCGTGTACTTGTTAACTCAATGGCTGGGTATTGCACATCAGTAAGCTCCAGGGTTAAAAAAAGCCACTCTTTATTTTGCGCCCAGCGAATGATTGGCTTAAATACTGTTGTCATCTTAAACCTTCCAGTCTACGGTGTATGAGAACCTGAGTTTATGAATTTACGAAAAGATTTTAAGCTTAAGAAGTTTCTAAGTTCTAAAAATATCATTTCTCTTTGTGGGCTTCAGCAATAAGTCCTGCATAACACAAACAGACTGTGAGACCCCAAGCAAGTCACGTTTAAAAAGGGTTCTCATTTTCTCCGCAAATCATATTTAAATTTAACTGGGTGAAGGGGAAAGGAAATTTCTTTCAGTGATTGTGGCAAGCTCTCCCTCTTATATACTCCACCTTAATCTTCTGTGGCTCACTGTGAGAGCATAACTTTTTACTCTTGTGATTCCAAAAATTAATGGTGCGTTTGATTGCAGGCTTTAAGAAGTGCAACTTAGTTACCAGTTAACAGGAGCACGAAGTGTAAGCAGGGGTCATAGCCTTCTTTTGCAGAGGCATTTTAATTTTCTTGCCTGTAAAGTCCCACTCAGGAATGCTGACGTTCCCTTCTGTTCATAAATTGGCCAATGGTGTTGTGCCCTTTAGGATGCATACCCACCCCGTCCCCCCAGGGTCATTGTAAATTTCAAGGGGATGGGGGTTTCTAAAGTAAAAAATATATAAGGAAAGTATCGAACACAGCTGGGATTTCAAGGGAGTGGGGGGTTAAGGGAACAGGTATTCTTTTTTGTGCAAAAGTGGTCAAAGTGTTTAAGAAAGTGTTGAACAGAAATAAAGCAGATGTAGGACGGGTAACGAAAGAGTCCAGTGGCTATTCGTATGGGACCCAGAATCCTAGTGGCTATTGTACGGGACCAATACATCGACTTGTATTTGCATTTCACGGAGTGTGAGATTCTGACTATAATTGCTTAAGGTTAAAAACTTTTTTTACGTATTAGGGTAAGCGCTTTTTGGCGTTAAACACTCATTTACAACAGGTAGCTTTTGGTTATTATTTTATTTTTTTTGTATTACTGCTTTTTCTATTTCTTTCACATGGCCCGCATGGCTCGCTGGCTCGCACTGTGTCCTAACTCAATCAAAGCACTTCTCAGCAGCCAATGCACAGTGGTATAGTGGTTTAGGTAGCAGACTGTCGATGCTACGCCTGTATTCAATTCTGATCAATCTTGCCACTTAAAAATTTTTCCTTAAAAATTGTCACTGAATTTCTTTGTCCTTAAAAATTGAAGAGACTTACACTTTTATGAACATTTGTTGAGCAGACATTTCAAAAGACTTAGAAATTTCAATCCCATATGAATAGCAAATACAAGTCGGTGTATGGTCCCGTACCTCTCCGTCCTGTGGGCAGTCACTGTTTGTGCTTGAAACAAGGGAAGCCCTCTGGGGGATCTACCCTTGATATAAGCTATATCGCTACGTGCTGCCCACAAAACCAATGCAAAGAGTATGTTTTTTGGCCGTTTTTCTCCCCAAGTATGTTTTTTCCCATACTGATTCTCAGAACCAGCAGCCATAAAATAAATTGGGTTTAACCGACTGAATTGTACAATGCAAACGCTTACTATGAGAAAAATCTTTCATTTTGATTGTGATCGAGCAGCTGTCAATAATATCATTTCCATCAGCTTTTAAAATTTTCGTCTTCCAAGGCAGAGGAGACCATAAAAATGTCCACATAAAGATACAAAAAGATAGGAAACCTACCATACAGGTCAAGTGAACTGCTTGATGTTTTTCTTCTCTGGAAGCATGCTGATTACGACAAACTTAGCTAAAATTCAACGATCAAGTCCTCCACTCTTGCGGCAATAAGAAATTCTCATCAGTCAATGCTCGCGCAAACCCTTACCCAGGTTCCCTCAAATCGAGTGCCGTTTGAGCTCTGGGAGGGGAGAGTTGAAAAAACTGACCCCCACTCCGCGGACTACTCTACGGACTAGCCCTTCTTCTTCATTGCTACGTACATTGCAGCTTCCGTTCTTGGATCGTCACGCAACGCTTCTCTCCAAACCTCGCGTGACGATCCAAATAACGACTGCGTGCCCTACGTAGGAGAATACGTCTCCAAGGGCCTTGTGGGCCAGGTGAATCCAAAAATATGGTGACTTCCAAGCACGGCTATAAGTAAGTTCTTAAAAACATTTTTAAGCTGAATATAACAAAAACTGTTACCAGCGCCAATAGTGGTCATCGATTGGCTGAACGGCGTGCTCTGACTTGTGGCCGATGAAGACTGGGGCGAGGCTAAAGGAGAGCTGGGTCGAGTAAAATGGCGAAAATCAAGATGGCGGCTGTTTATCAAGTGTGATCTTGTAGGCAGGTACGCTTCTTCTAACTCTTTTCTCCGTGAAAGTAAATTTGGTTGATTAGTTAGGGTAGTCCACATGGTAGTCCGCGGACTAGTCCGTAGAGTAGTCCGCGGAGTAGTCCGTAGAGTAGTCCGCGGAGTGGGGTCAGTGGGGGTTGGGTAGTCCGCGGAGTGGGGGTCAGTTTTTTCAACTCTCCCGCTCTGGGAGACTGGGACAAGAGCCACAATGGCAGTTGTTCGAAAACCCTGTTCAAATCTGGGTTCCTTATATATATTCTTCTGTTTAAAAGCATTTCCTCGGGTAATTTTCTCTATTTTGTATGGAGCATTAAATCATTACATTCCAGGCAAAAAGAATTTGAAATGACGACAACCAAACTGCTGTTTTATCCACGACAAAAATATAAACATTGATAACAAAACAGCAGAGATAAAAGCTACTTGAGGTTTCCAGATATTTCAGACTGACAATTTAATAATAATTATAATTATTAAAAATTGATAACCCAAAAAAATAAAATAAAATAAAAAGTAAGTAAAAATAAAAATAAATTAATAAATTAGTAATAACAGGAGCCCACTCCTGTTTATAATAATTTATAAAAAAAACAATAATAAATAAATTAAAATAGTTGCATGATAATAATGAAACCAATAAGTAAATAAATGATTTCAGGGTCGTCCTCTCTGTGGTCGTCCTCTCTTGTGGCTGCATAGTTTGTCTTTTCAATGTAAAAACGTTCGCGACTCTACGTATGGATTCTCTTTTCAGTGGCATGGCGTTGATAAGTTCAAGTGGGATAACTTCGATGTCTGTAAGTTTGTGTCCGTTTGACAACCTCGTTCCCAGGTTTCTCTCCTAGGAGAGAACCCTGGGAACGAGGTTGTCCGTTTGATTGAAATGCTGAGGTACAGCTTGTTTTTTATAGCCTGCGAAGCGCAGACGCATTTCCGGTCGTCGCTTCTCTCCCTCCGAAAAATATTTTTCGGAGGGAGAGAAGCGACGACCGGAAATGCGTCTGCGCTTCGCAGGCTAGTTTTTTATCGCTCTGCGGTGTTCTCCAAATCTGTCTCTTAAGGCTCGTTCAGTCAGCTGTCCTGTGTATTCCGCTGGTGTGTTTAGGGTGCTTTTACACTTGCGATGTTGTATCATATGAATGAGATTTTTAGATGCACATGCCGGATCGTCTGCTTGATGAAGTGAGTTTGGCCAGTGCTTTTGAACAATGTACATGACTCTTAAATGAGGGGACAGGTTTTGCATCTGATGGAGTTGCATTTCTTTATGAAAGGTGTGGTTGGAAGTTGGTGTTTTTGTTTGTTTCAGCTTGGCCTTAACAAAGAGGTCACCCTGGTTTCGTGGGCGTCTGTATGCGATAAAGGGACGTTCAGAAAAGGCTCAGTCTTTGCAGCATATATTTTCAACTTATTCATTCATTCACACATACAATTTACAATTACACGAGAGCTTTCACCCGCGTAAAAAAGAGCCTAATCGAGGCTAGCCTGCGAGCAAGCTCTCCTATTTGGGCGAGTGAAGCGAGTTGCGAGAGAACGCGCGAGCGAGCGGCGAAGCCGCGAGGGACCGAGGAAAGGAGAAATCTCCTTTCTCCACCCCCACTACCCGCTTTCGTGTCTCCTCTCGCGCGCCTCTCGCGAGTCTACTTTTCACGATATCCCCCAAATTGAGAGCTTGTTCGCAGGTTAAATCGAGGCGGGGGAAGAAACACACAAATTTAAAGAAAGGAAAGGAAGAAAAGAAATATTTTACAAACAGTACCAGCTGTCGTAAAATAAGAATTATAGTATGAATTGAGCTATTGAAATTACATAGAGAATATAAGCTAACTCGTGTTCCTGTGATGGTTAAAGAAGATTGATGTATGGGCAGGTGTTTCGTGATGGTCATGTTAAGGTATGGAGAAGCTGGATTGTAGGTTACTACGAATGGGATGCCATGGCTACGTTTTTGTTGTAAGTGGCTGGGTTGTAAGGGCGACCTAGTCTTGTCAGCTGAGAAAGTGTGGAACACGTTGTGCTTTGGTGATTTCGCGTTGTACTTGTGATTGCTTGTAGTTTTGTAATTGTTCGCTTAGTTCACACAGCGTTTTTTGAATGTAGTATCGTATAAGCAGATGCGATGAGGGCGTACTGACCTGTCCAAGGCTATAGGGGATGGATCTTTTTGTGTAGTATGGATGACAAGATGAACTCGGGAGGTATTCATGGGTGTCAGTTGGCTTTATGCAGAGGTCTGTGGAAATCTTGCAGTTTTTTTATGGAAAACGTAGTGTCAAGAAAAAAAAAACAAGGTTAGAAGGAATGAAAATTAAAAGTTACAAAATACAGCTATTTCGAGAAAGGTTGTCGGAAAAAGTGCACGCGACAATCCCGAAAGGTATTGTGGGTGGTTTTGAGTTCACTGTTTTTCAAAGAAATTTGAAAGAATGGCACGAGAAGCCATAGATCAAGATCCCGGAGCGAGCAACTCCCATACTAGGCCTATGTCACGGTGTTTTTACGGACCAGTTTATTTTTAGACACATTTTAGGGCACTTTTTCCCGCGAAAATAGATTCTCCACCATGTCTGTGAACGCGTTCGAAGTACAAGATATCAAAAAAGGAAAACCAAACGCTATTAAAAGGCAAAAAAAATTAATTGTTAGTTCTGTAGGTTTTGCTGACTGGTTTGTGGAATTTAAAAGGTATTCAGAATTGGCGCCAAAACTGTTCTAAAAATAAACTGGTCCGTAAAAACGCCGTAACACGAGCGCATGGAATTGGCTCTCTTCGGGTTATGGGCTCCTGCATGGATGTATATGTTTGCGAGTGCTAAAGGAAAGCAACAAAAGCAGGTTCGACTGAGACAGTGTCAGGAACAGTGTATTGATCATATCTTATATTACCTTTCGAGATTGTCTGGTGCACCTCTTTTCCTACAACCTTTCTTGAAACAGCTGTAAATACAGTCAACTCCCTCTTTGGGACCGGCACTAATTAAGTGTCCGTCTTACAGAGATGTCCACCGTCTTATAGAGAGTCAAATAAAGGGAGAAAAGAAAGGTAAGGACCAATTCTAGGTGTCTGTTTTACCAAGGTGTCCGTTAAAAGAGAGTGGACTGTATAGCTAGGATTGAATAGAAGAGGGAAGGAGAATAAACTCATTAAGTTAATAAGGTACTGGGTATAAAACTACAAAATAATTAACGTAAATGTTTTATTTACAGTAAGTGGATGAAATCATAGATACAGGCAAGAGATCATAATATGATCTCTTGGTACAGTCAACTCTCTCCGATCTTAACGGACACTTCTATAAGACGGACACCTAGAGCTGGTCCCTACCTTTCATTACTACTTTTACTTGACTCTCTATAAGATGGACATCTCTCTAAGGCGGACACATAATAGTGCCGTTGTCTGTCTTAGACAGGGTTGACTGTATTTAGAAAACGAAGGCCGAAAAGTTACTACACATTCCAATCAGAGTAGGAAATCAACCTTTTAAGGTTAAAAAATCCTCTTGAACCAAAATGTACAGTAACTGTAATCATATTAAAGTGTCCTTTTGTGCTTTTAATCTTCTTATTTGGGTAGTGCGTGAATTTTAGCGGGAATACTGAAGTTTGTCACCGATAATTAAATTTCATATCTCCATTTTCAATTTTGTCGCAAGTTCAACTTGTTTGAACCGCAAGTTCAGTCATAAGTTATAATATGAGAGGATCCCTCAATTTCGATGCTTTGGTTTAAGCACATATCGTTGAAATCAAGCACTGATGAAACAGAAACATTCAAATAAATCAGAAGTATATAACCCCGAAAAAAATATATATTCAAATCGAATTGTAAATATTTAAATTGCAGGGGAAACCCGTTAATACGGTCACCAATGGGCCAAAAAAATTTGACCGTATTAACGGGGTGACCGTATTTTCGAGGGTTTTTAACAAGAAAATGTACGGAGGTTTTTGTCAGGCGGCCAAAAAAAGTGGCCGAAATAACGAGGTGACCTTATTACCGAAGTGGCCTTAAGGCGGGGTTTTGTATGCTTCAACATGCATCTTCAGAATTAACCATTATAGAAGTAACAACAAAATCCAAACGTAACACAAGAAAAAAATAAAAGTCACAGATGATGATGATATATAGGATATTACACGGTGGCGCGAAGGTATGAATTTTATTTTCGAGTGGCAAAACAAATTTTTCGCCATTATTCTGCTTTGAGCAAATGAAGGAGTTGAAAAACGTTTCGGAGAAATTGTTTACAAGTAAGACAAAGAAGAAAAGAAGAAGCAGAGACGAAAAATAGCGTCAACTCCAAAAAAATGCCTAAACTACAATCTTGGATAAAATAAATGGGAATTTATTATAGGCCAATATTTCGGCTAACAAAATTAACCTTCCTCTGGGCCAGAGCCATACCGAGATAAAATATCTTTAAACGGCTCCTAAAATTTGAATTTAAAATTCACATTAGTGGATAATTATTAACTACAATTATTAAAGTACAAACATTAACCATAAAGGACTGCAAAGGACCGCAAACGAATATGTCGAAGAATCAGAAGAACGTAGGATCAAAAAAGACCTGATCAGCAAAAATGAAAAGTAGACTCTGTTTTGAGTTCTTTCGGTGTCGTGTTGATGTCTTGCAGAGTTAATTTTCACGTAGTACAATCAGCATTGCAGTATTCTGCTTGCAGAATTAAATATGTCTACAATTATTAACACTAGATAGAATAATATACAGGTAAATGATTATACAATAAACATATAAATAGTAACAGTTCAATGTTCATTCCTTCGGTTCAGACCGTCTGGTAACAGGGTCACTTTGCCTCTATATATGAGCCTGGCACAAGCTAAGGTAAATCTACTTCACACCCCGGGCTTCACCCTGCTAGGCGGATGATCGTTATGAAGATAATTTGTGCAGGCATGCCAAAAACTGGTACTAAATCCATATCCAAAGCTTTGCGATACCTTGGATTCACGGTCTTTGATTGGGAAGAGCAGACGTTGGATTTTTTGGACCACTGGGTTGATGTTTATCAAAATGGCACCCCGCCAGATGTTCAGAGAGTCTTCCAAAATGCTGATGCAGTCGTTGACTTTCCTGGAAACTTCTTCTGGGAGGAAATACTGGAAGCTTTTCCCGACAGTAAAGTAATTTTAAGCGAGCGAGAAGAGGTTTCTTGGGTGAAAAGTTTAGAAAACCATCTTGAACTGCGTGAAGTGGAGAGATCCCGCAATTTCTTCCGCGTCAAGTTATCGCCAACCGCAAGAAAGATGGATCTCGTTCTATATCCTCATATTAACGCTATCCTTGGCTCTACAAACAGTAAGTCAGCTTGTGTTTCGCGTAAGCGATATCGCATGCACAATCATCGTGTTAAGTCGCTTGTTCCACCAGAGAAGCTGTTGGTGTACAACGTAAAGCAAGGTTGGAAACCGCTATGTGATTTTTTGGGCTGCGAGGTTCCAATAGTTGCCTTTCCCCATGAAAATGTCAAAGGTGAAATGGTTCATTTTTTTTTATCCAAGACAAGATATGGACGACAGGTGAAGTGGGAAATGCAGAGAGCAACATCTATAATCCTATCTATCATAGCAGTAATTCTGGCCGTATTTTTTGCCATTATTTTTTTTTAGCTGGTCCAATGTCCCAGGACGAACATTAACCACAAAGGACTGCGAAGGACCGCAAACGAATTACATATGCCACATATTAAAGGTACTTGCAGCAAAAACTAGAAAACAAGATCGGGGGTAGAAGCGGAATCATTTGAATCTTAATATTCATGATTCCTGCCGTTTTTGCCTCAATGATTCATGACTAGCTATGACTGACTCCTTCAAGAATTTTCTTCCAGATTCATATGAGATTCACGAAGACTTTTGATCACCTATTGGCTTAATGATTTTCTCAGTGGCAACTTAGTCTCCTTTCGTATAGTTTCTTCGGCGTTCAAACTTCTACTTCATGGTCCATCATCCAGACTCGGTATCATCATTTGTTTTGTCTAGGTATGCAGTCTTTTTTTGCAACAGAACTGACCATTAAGCACCAGGTTACTGGACAACAGGCGGACTATCAGCCCCGATTACACGAATTATGTAGGGGGGTCCGGGGGAATGCTCCCCGGGAAAAATTTTGGAAATTTGGACTCTCTGAAACGCTATATCCTGCATTCCCTGGATCGTATGCAACTAATTTATAAGTGTATTTTGATGAGCTTTTCTCAGGGTCTCGATATTCATGATTCCCTAGTCGAAGTGCAAAGATTCATGATTCCCAAGTTTTTAAAACAAAGATTCATGATTCTTACATGTTTTGTAAGTATGATTCATGATTCCACTTCCACCCCCGATCCTTTTTAATGTTGCCACAATTTAACCCCAGTTTTTCTTTGATATTCACTGATCTAGTGTTCTTTATTCTCCGCTGTGCCACAACAACCTGCCCATCCGCTAGACTCTAAGGTATTGTCTTATGTCTCTAAACAGAGTAGATGATCTTGGCGAAAATTGGCAAAAATGCCAAACCTCAACCATTCGGCCCAGTCGATACTCCAGTTGCGATGCCTTGACCATTTCAATCGACTACTAGCCCAAGGGGGGGAGGGGGGGGTACTTTAGGAATTTCTGGGTGGGGATGTGCCGCTGGGACGCTGGAACCCTTGACCTATACCAGAGCTAGTTCAGCTGAATTTTACTATACTAGAGTAAACTCCCCAAATCCCCCCTATCCTAGAATAGCTGTTTTCCATAAACTACTGAGGTCACTAGCACAGTCTAGTCAAAACAAAACCTTATACCACAGTCCCTAGTCTAGATAAAATCTTCCGCCAACTGATCAGTTTCCTGAAAAATGATATAAACCAGAGCGTTTGGGTCTAGAATAGGGTACCCTATCCTAGAGTAAACTGCTTGAAAACCATACCCTTCACAGCGGCACATACCTATATAGCCCATATATTGCAGTACCCCCCCCCCCCCGGGACTACTAGTCGCCAGATAACATGCGTTATTCGTTTTTTTTTTACAATCCCTTATTGTTAATCTTCAACACAAGTTCGGCATAAGAGAAAAAATCACTGCCTTGAGCCGGTAAGTCAAATGCGACACTCTATAAGGCCAGTATCTACTGGACGAACACCTGGTCAATGCGTCCCTGTAAGAGTTTCAGGATGAAGTAGGGATACGTCACCGTAGTTAATATTTGTCCTAGGTCAAAGGGACGTAATTCAGAACCGGTCGTTTTGCTCAGCGGCTTCACAAGACAGATTAAATTCGGTTTTTGACCGGGATCATTGTTTTTCCCAATAAGCATAGTTGCGATGGATAGTTACAAGTGACGCGAGCGATTTCGTAAATGTTAAAAGCCATGCCAGAAAAAACCTCTGCTCGCAAGGTAAAAATTAACCTCCCACGCAGGCGTTTTTAGGGTAGCTCGTTTTTCGAGCTCCCCTAAAAACGCCTGCGTGGGAGGCTAGGTAAAAATATGTCAACAGGAAAACGCAGCGACAGGGTGGACCAGGCAGTCAGAGCGGTCCCTCCTCTCTCCCACTTATTTTTCCCCGCTCCGTCTCCACGATCTGAACGACTGGAACAGGCTATTCGGGCCTGGCTGACAGGAGATATTTTTTGCTGTACTTATGTCAGTTGTGCCAAAAAAAAACTGTTGTACATCATTAGCTTTAAAGTACACGTCATCTTGAGCCTGATGCGCGGCAGGGGTACTTTGCAGACCGCTGAACGCCTAATGACTGTGTTTAGTGATTGGGGTTAGGAAACTGAGTGAATCAGGTTCCATTTAGGGTCACTAACTGGGAAAACAGCCCTGAAACGTAATTCACCCAGTTTCCTAACCTTAATCACTACACTTCTGAGTCACTCGATGTTCTGCATTCGCCGAACGCCAATTGCAGAACGCCGAATTTAGTGATTAGGGTTCCCGATCCCCGGTCCCGATCGCCCCAGTCGTTTCAAAATATTTCGAGACGATCCGGACTACTGGGGCGATTGGTAGGTTCCATATGATCGTCTCGATCGCCTCAAAGGCACGAGACGCGGGGTCGTCAGCGATGTCTCTGGGTCAGACAATGGAATTTACATAAATGGATGATTTTTATTTGTAAAGCGAACCTCGTACCTTGGTATCTACTTTTTCTCTTGATTTTGCGGCATTGAGAAGCTAGAACAGTTCCCTAAAGACATGGCATCTCTTCGAAAACTTGATGTCACGGACTTTCTCTAATTTCAAATAACCCCCATACGCGCTGCGAACATTTGTATATTATTTTTCGGCTTCAGCGCCATCCGGGCCGAATTTATTCTCGATAACTGGAAAAAAAGTGATAACTTCTGGGATAGCCTTCGATCGTCTGAGAGCGTTTCCATATGATCGCTTTAAAATTTACATGATCGTCGCGATAGAACTCGACTCTATCCAAGCGATCGAGGTCGTCTCAGTCGTCCGGGTTGTTTGCGATCGTCTGGGTAGCGTTTCCATATAATCGTCCCGCTCGTCTGAACATTTTTTGAGACGACTGGGACGATCGGGACATTCATATGGAAACCAGGAAACTGAGTAAATCAGGTTCCATGTAGGGTCATTATCCTGGGAAAAGTAACCTGAAACTTCATTCACTCAGTTTCGTAACTCCAATCACCAAACTCCAGAACCATTCGGCGTTCTGCAAAATACCCCTGCCAGCACCCGTTGACTCTGAGTTCAGGAAAAAATTACGAACGTTTCTGCAGAATAGCTTAGTTTATTTGTTTAAGAACAGCGAGATGGCAATTCAAACACAAGAATAGCCTGCGAGCAAGCTCTCCTATTTGGGCGAGAGAAGCGAGTCTTGCGAGATCGTGCGAGCGAGCGGCAAAGCTCGAAGTTCGCGTTCTCGCGAGGCTCGCTTCGCTTGCCCAAATAGGAGAGCTTGCTCGCGGGCTAACACAAGAACAGATGGAAGTAACTATTTTGTTGAAAACTTTATGAAGTACAAATGTCTGATCAGTGAGAGTAACAATAAAAGAAAGCTAGTCAGGGTCATAACAGACCACATTGCAGGTTTGTTGGAACAAAAAACCAAAGCTAGTCAAGTCTGCTATTTTATACAAACAACAATCAACACGATATAAAAACAAAAACCACAGGTGACACTCGGTGCACATAAAAACTGACACTTCAGAAAGGTGCAAGATCCTGACAATTTTTACTTTTACTGCTCAAAATTTTAAGGTCAAAATAGGAATTCATAATCTTGATCTCAGTGGTAGGCATCAGAAGAGTTTAATCAAATTGTCATGACTGACACATAGGGCAATGTTGCAGGCACGCAAAATAGGACAAGTTTCCTTCTTTGATATTTTTCTGTTTTGATAAGAAAAATTCTGTTGTGGGAGCAAGGTTCTATCTTGCAGTACTTTAGATCGTTTTAATTTGAGCATCATTTCAATGCACATCCAGGGGCTAGCACCTACAACACGTCCTCAAGCGTGTTCCAGCTAAAAGGGTTACAATTTGTTTTAGTAGAACATGTGAACCAAACTCATCTAGAATACGTAAACGTAGCGTAGATTCTTCACTAGAACAATATCGTTACGTAACTAATGCAAAAACACAAATTGATAAAAGAAAATGATGGATCAATGCACACAGTGGGTTTTCCACAGGGTTGCCAGATGAAATCACTGTAGTTCATCAAGGAGTCAACCAAACGCTGAGTTTTTAAGTTGCTCCTGTCATTCAAGATCATCCACCTGGTACAAACGGCTGCTTCACACTGCAGTCACAAACAGGAAAAACAATCTGTCAGTGAATCAATATATCGTTTGCACATGAGAAAAATAATATCACGAAAACCATGACCTAATAAACCTTAATTTTTTGCTATGATTTGTCACGTACGTGGACGGGTATTTAAAACCTGACAGGCCAATTGGATTACGAGGGGTTGTCCCTCTTCCTCAGAGCCATGTGCGGCAAGCAAAATAGTAAAATTAGGTATCCAAATTTATGGTTAAAAGGAGGAGAGATTGGGGCGGAGAGAGAAGAAGGCACGACAGTGGAGGTTTTATTGTATTTTGAATTTCCATTTCAAAGTAACGGAAATTCCCGATTGGTTGGCTACTTGTCAATCTTTCAACAAAAAATCTCAGTCTTGAAGGAGCCCAATTTCCACTGTGGTTAAAACATTTGCAGAACATAGTGAACAAACACAGGTCGAGAACTGCACTCTAGTTTTCAAAAACTAGTCTTTGCTTTTGTGGAACCTGAAATATATTCTCAACAAAATATAACCTCTTTTTTGCACCCTCAAAATTCCCATACATGACTGCCAGAGATCAATGGCAAATTCTACAATATTGTGACACATCTTGGCCTTTTTCGCTTTGCTTCTTGCTTACTTTGAGGAACCCCTTTTTTTCGGAGTGTTTGGGATTCATTACAACACCATCATTGCAATACCTAATGCTCCCAAACCAAACAGCAGAAAATGGACAAGTTGTTTTTTCACAGGAAAAAGCACACAAAATAGTGTCAATTGTCAAAAAGGAAGGAGCTGTCAATTAAAGAGGCAAAGCACCAGATCAAAGACGCCATTGCAGTCTCTAATTTTCTCTTCCTCATGCACGCTCTCAATCTAATGTGGCTCAAAAGAAAAATAAGAGACTGTTCGCAGCCAATTTGTTATGTTTGTCTCTCTGATATGGAGCAGCTGTAACCCCAAAACCAGCCTACATGTTATTGTACACGGCAGGTGTTTAAAAGGGAAAGACAAAGTGGAAATTTGACTTGTGATATCATCTTTGTTTGGTCTATTTTCCCCTTTTCCCTGCCTTTGAGACTCTAGTAGGACAATAATGAGATCTTCAGTGCGTTCAAGTTCAAACAATATACCTCAGCTATGTGCACATCTCCTGTAGATCCAGTGGAAACTCATCCCTGGCTTTTAACAGCATCTTCAATTGCTTTTATGATTTTCTTCATTTTTTTGTCACTATCCACATAGCCATCACCATTCTGAGAATAAAAACAGACAGAATTTTATTGTAATGTAAAAGAAAGCATCTTGGAGCTAGTAATGTGAAAACTATTGCACAGGTTTCATAAAGGGTTTTGAACAGGAGGGCAACTGGGTTTGACACAGGGTTCATACAAAAAATTGCAACCATTTTTCAAAGACTTTTCAAGGACCACCTACTAGGAATATAATTTCAAAGATTGTACAAAAATGCACATTCCCAGTCTATTCTAATAAGACTTAAAGGTTTGAACTGTTTCCTTACCAACTTGTCTACAGTTTTCATTGAGAGTTACTTATTGCATAAAACATAGAGCACTTTATGTAAATAACCTTGAAATTCTCTTAGCTATCATTTATATTCTGTCTTGGACAACCAAAAAGCATCAAATAATTATTTCCAGGCCACGACATTCAAAGATGAAGAAAATTCAAGGACTTTTCAAGGACTTGCACAGACATTTAAGGACTTTTCAAAGAAAAAAGGAATTCAAGGACTTTTCGAGGACTTCCCCTAAAATTCAAGGACTTTTCAAGGCTGTACGAGCCCTGTTGACACCCAGGCAAAGAATTGGCAAGGCCCTTTAGGCCTTGCCCCCTTGCTGCCCCAGAAAACTTAGAAATTATACAGATGCAGAGGTTATGTGTTTCCTGCATTCTGAAGCTGCAGACAATGTCTTTCACCTACCAAAAAAAGATAACTTTTCTAGACAATTTAATCATGATTTGATACCAGTATCTACCACACAAATGAGTTCATAATCGTATCAAGACATTTGATATGGTCTTTTATGGAGTATGGTTTTTTTTTGCAAATTATGCATTATGGGGTGATTTTTTTTTAGTGCATACCAAACAAGGGCATTTCATGCCGCGTGTGATAAAGTGGAAATTTGATGGTAAAATACGTTTTACGTGCAAGAAGACTCATCAAGAAAAGGGCAGGATAGTATAATTCACTTAAGACTGTGATATTAGCTTGTGGAAATGAGTGTTGAAAAACTATTTCACGAGTGAGCGCAGCGAATGAGTGAAATATTTTTTCAACACAAGAAGAGAAATTTTGTATCTCCAAGTGGCCATGTAATGTTTTATTTATTATATAAACACCAATGAACTACCAAACCATTTCACTTAAATAGTTTTTTGGTGTGAAAGGCACGATTTATTATGTAGCCATAGCAACGGTGATATTTTCACATGTGAAGATAACATGTTATTTTCACATGTGAAGATATCAAGTTGTCGTGCGAAAGCTCACCTGGTATTTCATTGGTGTTTATTATAATAATACTAAATCTCTACTGACTCCCAACACTAGTTTCCTTATAAAATGCAGTTTGAACAAAAGGTTAAGTAAAGGGCATTTGAGACTCAGATAGGACTAAATATGGGTAAACATAAAGTAGCAGGGTCTTTACTGTATTTACTGTAATTAAAAGCTATTCAAGAAATGTGCTAAATTGACTATACCAAGAAGATGGAGTAAACACAACCGCACCCAGCTAACTTTCTGACAAAAGCATCAAGAGTAATATTGACATTTCCATATTTCAATCTACTCAATTTCATTTCAGTGAAGTAATGAAATGGAATAAGCAGAATGAAGTGTTATGTTTTATTTAAAACACTATCTCAAAGAAACTCCAGTGATCAATTGAAAAATGTTAAAGAAAAGAGCTGTTAGGAAATGAAATGGAAAGTTACTACACCTTTTGCTGTTCATTACGAGAAAATACGCATTCACAGGGCTCGACGTTGCGACCCGTGGGGTCGCCAATGCGACCAGCTTTTACTCAGTGGCGACTAAATTTTCACGCCTGGTCGCCAACCTGGCCCCCAAGATAGGTGACTTTCTTCTTTGGGTAAACGTACACTAATGATAATTTGTTATCCTTTACACAACTAACGGATAGCTAACGGTTTTTCTAACGCTCTAACGTTTTGTCCAAACGCTCTAATGGTTTGTCTAAACGTTTTAACGATTTGTCTAAAGGCTTTAACGATTTCTTCCAACACTCTAATCTACGTTTATTTGAAAGAGGATTGTGAAATGAATGAATTCGACGGAAGACTTTAATCGACTTTCGGACAAATCGATCGCAATTCTCAAAAGATCGTCCCGTGTTTCTCCGGGAATGACTTTAAGCGCATCGATATTTAAAACAATTTCTTTAAGTCGAACATGTATCTCGATTGCGGACTCGATAACAGATTAGTCTGATAAAAGGTCAAGCTAATCGAAGCTAATCGAGAACGAATGGCGCTTACTTCTCGAGCTTCGCAATTCTTGTAAACAACTTTACGCAAATTTCTGTTGAGCGTGACGACGCAAATAAAAGCTCTGCCGTATTTTATTGACTTCTAATTAAGTAAAGTTGAAGTCATGCTGTTTGTCTAACAGACTTCTCGCGAAATCAACTTCTTTGCCTGAAAACATTAGCAACGTTTCCTCTTTCTGGTCTTTCTGGAGACTTTCGATCACGTGTTAGGCAACTGCGCAATAGATGAAGTTTCACCGATGTTCAGTTCTGAACAAGCAAATACATGGGACGCAAAACAAATTTTGCAGATTTTGTTCTTTCATAACCCAAATAAGTTTTTTTGTGATTCCTGAATTTTGTTTTTTTAATGTGTATTCCATTTCCTGAACCTTAAGCTTGAATACCTGTTTGAGGAGATTTACGCTTGAGTGCGGATTCATTTTACAGAACACCGGCTGGTAATCGAGCGTCAGCGAAAACCATTCGAAAGAAAGTTCAAAGGAAGTCTAAACCATTCATTTTCTGTTAAGGCTAAGTTAAAGATGTTAAGTTTATTTTATCCCATTAGTTCTTAAATATAATTTTTGGCGACTAGAATACTTGTTCTGGCGACCAAAAATGAAAACTTGGGGGCCAGTTGGCCCCAACAATTTTTTCTGAAAGTCGAGCACTGATTCATTTGCATAAAACGGTGACCAACAGCATGAAGATACACTCATTAGCGCGAAAAAGCGAACATTTGCACATAAATCAGATTCAATAACGATTTTTGCATTTTAATCAACATTCAATAACATTTTTGGGCATTCATTTGCGTCATTGGGCATACAAAACAGAAAATATACTTTCATTAACGCCAACATTCGAGTCATTAACATTATCTTGAAAATCATCAGGAACAAAAGGCAAACATTTAAGTGCAAAATATGCTCATTAACATTCTTCTGACACTGTTTGCAATTCAATACCATTCCTGGACAGCTTTAGAATGGATAAGACAAACATTAATGTGCTTGTACAATCAATTGAACGTCCTGTACATTTAATATACAAAAATATATTTTCAATTAAACAATACCAATTCCCCCCCAAAATTGGCCTGAATTTGTTTAAAGAATCACACCGTACTTCGCCACTGTGTGTTCGTCGACGGCTACACCCATACATTTACCTTAGACAGCCAGAAGTTATGGTGGGGCGCGACAGGGAGTGGAGGGCGTACCGTAAAGTGTGCGGCCAACGACGACGAAACTTGACTATAACCATGGCAATATTACCTATCAAATGTTTTCCTTGGCAGCTGCTGGAGTAAAGAATACTGTGTCGGTTTTTCGGTGACTTTCTGGCACGGGCGAGGAAAAAATGGATCCCGATAAGTCGGTGGTCTTTGTGTATGATGGGGTGCCAGCCCACCTAGATTTGGCCATTCCCGCCCCATATGTACACAGCTTATGCTTCCCCCCTTGACATCGTTGAAAAGGATTTAAGTTGTCAGGAAGCGACATCAAAGGCCGACATCTTGAGTCCGGAAATTTACAGATGTATAACAGGAATGAGGGCAAAGCCCTAGCAATCCCACTAGCGGAGTTCGGAAACAACAATTGCAGTGCTTGAAGCTCTGCGCTGAAACATGACATTGTTACCGCAGCTAAATGTGCTAAAGGGTACCCTTTCATGCAAACCTACCTCCCCAAACGTTTAAATAGCGAGGTTTTTGAGGGATATACATTTAAAGGACTGAAATTCAGGCCAAATTTGTTTGAATTTCTGTTGTTTAATTGAAAACCGATTTTTGTATATTAAATGTAAAGAACACTTAATTGATTGTACAAGCGCATTAATGTTTGTCTTATCCATCCTCAGGTTGTCCAGGAATGCTGTTGAATTGCAAACAGTGTCATAAAAATGTTCATGAGTAGTGTTTGCACTTTAATGTGTGTCAGTTGTCCGTATTGACTTTCAAGATGGTGTTAATGACTTTGATGTTGGCGTTAATGAAAGTATATTTTTCTCTTTTGTATGCTCAATGATGCATATGAATGCCCAAAAGTGTTATTGAATGTTGATTAAAATGCAAAAATCGTAATAAATTGAATCTGATTTATGCGCAAATGTTTGTATTTTCGCGCTAATGAATGTATCTTCGCACTATTGGTCGCCGTTTCACGCAAATGATTGGGTATTTTCTCGTAATGAACAGCAAAAGGTGTACTATAACTTAAAGTAAGCAAGGTTTTGAGTTACTGATGGCAAAATTACCGTAAATCTAGAAAGAAAAAAAAGGAGAAATCAATTCTGCTTCAATTCAATGCAAGCTTCAAGTTATCAGAAATCAACTATATCGTACTGTAAAACTGTGGTTTAAGTAAGCAGAAACAAAATGGCTCTGAATTCTAAGGACAAAGTGTGATAACTAGTCAGCCAGCGGGGGAAGAGATTCCACACGACACCAACCTTTTTTGAATGAATGAGTTTCCCATTTACTGACACTTCCAACCAGCCAGTAGTTTCTGGTGTTCCATACCCTTCCTGAAAAAATTAATAAATCAGAATTAAATGAAGTTCATTAAACTAAAACAGACATCTTTTGAAACTCCCAAAAATAAAAAAAAGGTGTCAACTCTAAGGGAAAAATGCACAAGTTAAACTTGTTCCATATACACCCTCACTGTCTTGAAAAATAGCTTTTATCTTTTAATTTTTTCAACTAAAAATAAAACGGTCAGCACAATCACATTAAACTTCTTGCGAGATTAAAGGAAATCTCGCAGGTTATTTCTGTTGGCGTAGAAGGTAAAGAGTTTTCGAAAAGACGGCGACACGATTAGTTTTAACTACTTTCTTTGCACGCTGGTCCTCCCTTCGGAGCTATGTTTGGTGAGTTGATGTTCATTTTAATATAACAATTTGGGTTAATCTGAATGTCTGAAGGCTAAACAAGAAAACTGAATCAAGAGCAATATACGATACACTCATTGGTGCACAACTTTTACATTTAGAGCCACTGTTATCCTACTCTCAGCATCTTGATGTTCAGTAACACCCAATTTCAAACAATAAACCAGTCTAAATTTAGGGTGGAAAGGGCACACTCTTAGTAAAGTTACCCATGAGCATTCAAAATAGTTCAAGCACATTATAAAATAGGCCTATGTTTACCTCATCACTAATGGCAACCCTTGAAACTGTATTGGCTCAAATGACTTTCTCTGAACGCATTGTTTGTTTTCTGTAATCTTATAAGTGGTCAATTATGTCTGGGTTGACCTAGTTATAGTAGTTGCACTAAACAACAGAAAAATTCCAGGAATATTGATTGTGTAGTGACCAATCACAATAAAGTTTATGACATGCAAGAAAACCTCCAAACAACAAACCAATTAATCACCTTCGCTGATAGCGGTTTAGTTTTCTCACGCCTTATTGGCTATTTCCTCTCTACACAGTAACATTCCATAAATATTTCTGATGATCACTGTTTTGTGAGTTTCAGGGTAAAAATCTTTCGTCAAGATAAAAAATATATTTTATCACTGCAACTACATACCACTTCAACCTCATCGTCATCAAAGTTTTCAAGGATCTTCTTTTCGATCGCCAGAAACTTCAAGGGATAAAATGATCAAGTTAGAGATAAACCTTCTAGCAGGATAGTAGACAACTATCCCCTGAAGGCAAGGTGAATAGTGGTGGAAATATATACCGAGATGTGAAGCGTCGCGGTATGTATCCACATAGCACTATTCACTTCCCTATTGGGGGATAGCTGTTTTAGTGTTTATCAAATCAGTTAGATAAAATTAAAGTAAATTTTGTAAATAAAAGATGTCACTTAGTAAGAGCATTATTTACATTTTAATTGACAGCATTTCGGAGGAATCGTCGAGTTTAAGTTCATGACTTTGAGGCAAATCTGGACAGAAAAGAATATTTTCTACCTGTCAGTAAAACCCTAATAGCTACATTTTACTGCTTTTGTATGGTGGCCCAGAAGGGTCACACATGCAAATTAAAAATGTTGCTGCAAACTAAAAATTTTACCTGCAAATTAAAAATGTTGCTGCAAATTAAAAATAGGACATGCAAATTCCAAATTGTACATGCAAAGTAAAAATATTACAAACATGAAACATGAATGGGCCGACGGCTGTAAGGCCAGGTCACACGGCTCGGACCAGATCCTCATCACTCATACTGCGCGCGCAGGACTTTTCATTTTTAATTTGCATCGATATGTTTTCTATTTTCAATTTGCAGCACAATTTTTAGTTTGCACATACTAAATTTAATTTGCAGGTAATATTTTTAGTTTGCATGTTCAATTTTTAATTTGCAGGTAAAATTTTTAATTTGCATGTGTGACCCTTCTATGCCACCGTACTTTTGGGCCTATCTGCTCTAGCAGACAAAAATAGCAGACAAAAATGGAATTGCCTTGAAACATCTCAACCAAAAATTGTATGGTAACAGTTTTTGTTTTGAAAAAAATTATACGCACCGGAAACTATTTACTCTTAACAGGCCGTCGCATCTGTTATCACTTAATGGCAAGAATAATGGCTTTACAACAAACGATTGACAATAAGAAACACATGTTTTCATTTACTTTGTTGCTTTTGTCCAGTTTTTAACCGGGACAATTTTTGTCTGTGGCTCCTTTGAAGATTATCCCGTTAAGGACAAAATTTGTAAAATTGTGACAAACCACCTGCATTTTTGTCTGGTGATGACAGAAAATCTGTCTAAATAAACAGCTTTTTCGCTTGTGCAGATAGGCCCTTCTCTTTATTAACCACTTTGCCTACCATGGACGTATATATACGTCCTGTGTGAGGTCACTCAGCGACTGAGGACGTCCTCAGACAAATAAAATTACCAACAGCCCGGACATTCAAGTTGTCTCGAATGAATAAATTCTGGTCATTGAGAAATGGCTGCCGGTTGCTGGGTGTATTTGGCTCTGGCAGGTAAGGGGTTAATTTGTTGATAAAGATGCCAATAGTTTAAACTTCCTTGATAATGGCAGGGCCATCATTAAGAGGCAGGGGCTGGGGATTTCCCCCGTCTACTATGAACAGGGTCCCTGGCAACTTTCAAAGGTAAATAAAAGAAAACAGAACCAAAATAAACCCCCAGCTGTTTCATTCCCCGCCTACTTGCTGTATGTACCTGGCAACTTAAAATCTTAGTAAGGTCAGTGTAAAAGGTAGACTGTGGATTGCGGACTGCAGGCTAGGGGTAAAATGCAGACTGAGAGTAAAACGTAGGTTGGGTGCAAAATGCAGAATGAGGACTGCCGACTTTTTAAACATTTGTGCTTTTTCTTCTCCAATAGCTAGCTGGTATCAGTTACACACTTTGCTTCCTAGTCGAAGTACACTGCACATTTGCCAGAAGTTTCAATGAACATCCGAACAGCTAAAGGCTGCATACCTTGATTGGCAATACTTTCATAGAAGGTCATCCAAATTTCCTGTAAAACATTTTTCTTTGTTGTTGGAATGATTTACTCCCTTTTTTAATCGCCATTATTCCTTCTATATTTGGGACAGCAACTTTTATTTAAGCGTAAACATTGTAGTGTTGTACAAATTCATGGTCACGTGTATTCAAAACTTCACATCTAAAGTTAAGTGTGAGGTTTCCCAACGGAAAAAGGTCCAAGATTGCAATTATGTTTTCGGGCCGTTGATGACATTCCAGAGAAGAAAGGGATGGATTTGTAATAGTAGATGTCAAGTACGTGATCGTTTACATGTATTTGCGGAATTTTTTTGCCCTCAAACCCTTCCATGACTACAGTTTCTGCTCAGTCTGCATTTTACCCCTCAGTCTGCAGTCCTCATTCTGCATTTTGCACCCAGCCAGCCTGCATTTTACTCTCAGTCTGCAGTCTGCGTTTTACACTGACCAAATGTGACCCTTCACGCGACTTGGGGGCTTATCTAAATTTCACGCTATACCTATTTTCACGATCCAGGCCGTGAAAGTAAGAAAAATTTTTGGAATGTGAGTGAAATTTCTCTTTCACGCCGTGAACACGCCGTGAAAAATTCACGGCTGCCGTGAAAATTTCACGCAGTGAAAAAGTTTATAATGGCCGTGAAAATATTTTATGCCGTGAAAAATTTCAGTCACCGTGAAATTTAATTTCACGCCGTGAAAATATTCCAACAGTCAAAATGCAGGTCAAAATGTTTGTTTTCAAAGGTGTATTGTTTAGATGTCATGCAAGCCTTTATTTGCCCAGAAGAATGTAACATGTACTGGTCAGTACTTTTTGATTTTTGATTTTCGGCAAAACAGATGAAATCGCTAAAAAAAGACACCGAAAATCGCCGAAGATAATCAACAACTGCATGATTCCGTCTTTGTATTCTCTAAATTTACAACCAAAGTATCGTTTAAAATTTGAAAGAATTTGGAAGCTTTTATCTCTTCCACGAAGTTATGCAAATGCTAGACTCGGTGGCGACAAGATGAAGAAATATGTAACGCATGTTTTGATATTGCGTGATATCTTTTGGATTTATTTCATTTTTACCCTTCTGTTCAGATCGTTGTAACGGCGAAATTTTGAGTATAACATTTAGCAATGAGACAAGGAACTTAAAATGGAGCATGATAAATCAAGTAGACCGTGTGATGGATGATGATGGGGCTACAAAACTGCAGATAAGATCAGTCCTTCACTGCAATGCGCGTCGACACAGACGACAATTATCCCGGTTTTAGGAATGGCAGTAATAGTTAGTCTTTCCGCAAAGAATTTCGTTAGGTTTCTTGAGTGAAAACCTTTCCATGTTTGGTAAATAACTAATCGTCTCTGACATCGACATTGGGAAAATTTGCAGGTTGAGGAGAAGAAAAAAAAAGAGCCAAAGGTCACCGACTGTTGCAGTTACAGACAATGTAAACAATGCAAATTGACATGAAACACACGCAGTTTCGATCGTGCATATCTAATAAGATATATGCCATGAACACATAAAAATATCGACAAGAAATTGTGACTAGTTTGATTGTGATTTGTGGCTTTACAGGCCTGAACGCGGAATAGTCTGAATACGCTTTTTTTTTATTTTTGTCATGAGCTATTTTTTGCGTGGGATCAACTTCCACAAATTTAGCTTGACGTGACCAGGTTAGATTTCATTCACCCTCGACATGTTTCACGGCGTGAAAATGTGTTCACTCTTAATTTCACGGCGTGAAAGTTTACACCCGTTAAATAATCACGGCGTGGAAGTCTTCACTGATCTTTCGCAACATGATCAGTTTCACGCCAAGAGTGAAAAATTCTCGCAAGGAGTGAACGGGCGTGGAATTTGAAATTCACGCCGTGAAAACTCTAATTCACGCACCGTGACCGTGAAAAAAATTCACGGTTTTTAGTGAAATCCATAAGCCCCCTTTTCGCATGAAGGGTCACAAATATTAGTGACAACCCTGTAATGGTGGCATCAAGTGCCATCCTTACAATATATGGCTTAACACAATATACTCGAAGTTTTTACTTTATGCTTTTGCCTGGAGTAAGAAAAACTGACTCAGGCTATACATTTAAGAGCTGCTTTCCCACCAACTATGGTTGAGCAAGGCTGTGGCTCGGAGAAAAAACTGTAGAAATCCTAATGCTCTGAACCTGTGCTCTGAAACAGCCGAAGCATAAACGAAACTTTCATGAAAACAAACAGCCGTGCACAAAAATATTGCTGCATAATACTAAGCTCCAAAAATAAATTGCATAAATTATGTAAAACCCACCATCCACACACCCTTTCCGCGTGGGTGAGCTGCACGAATCCTTTAGCAAGCGGTCGAAATAAAATTGTTTGTTTTAAGAGGCAGGGTTTAATTTTTAAAGTAGAAACGGATCCAGGGCTACCTTATCTCTGCTTCGCTGGGGAGGCTAGCTCGGATTTAAAGCCACAGAATCGACATGTGAGAGCACATATCGCTCGCGCGCAAAAACATTTTAGTTTTACTTAACTAAATAAGAAAAATATATAAAGCTTACCTTGGGTTTGTACCCTCATCCACCACTATTAAAGAACAAAAAGTTGTTAGCATAGATCCTCATTGACGAATAGCCATGCGTTTAGGAAGAGAAAAAGGTCAGATAAGTTTTCGCCTGTGTCATGATCAGACTGGTACAGTCAGCGAAAATTCAAATTCAGTGCAGGGTGCCCGAATGCAAGTTGGGGGCATTTCATTCGAAACAGGAATTACTACTTACCAATAAACCACCTTAATCTTCACTGGCATGATGTAACTGAAGGGTCGAAACGGTAATAAAAACCTCAAACTTTGCAGAAATCGCGCAATGATTGACGCTCAAAGCAGCAGTGTTAACGCCTCCTATTTTCCCTTAGGCTCTGTTTACTTATAATCCCTTTATAAAATATCCCATAATACCTCACGATTAGAAATTTGGAACCCGTCTAGGGTGGGAGAACATTTCTTTGGATGGGAGATTTTTCAGCTTTCTGTTTGTTAAACTTATCCCATCTTGTTAATTTATAACTTTAAAGTGTGGATTACTCTAGAATAGATTTACTATTGAAGAAGAGGTTTAAATAATCGAATACTATTTTTGATTCTGCAAAAGGCTTCAAACTATTACTCAGGGGAGGGGAGGGAGGTGTAAATGACATATCCCTCCAGGTCTGATATCCCATGAAGCATTGGTGTTTTTCTTCCGCTTGAAAAAGAGCGCGCACTTGTGAATTTCATGAATTTATTTTGTTGTTCTTTGTCGTATATGATTTCATGATCTTTTGTCGGTTATTCGACATGAGCACTCCAAAAGCAAGGGATATTCCAGATGAGGACTCTCTTTCGTTGTATGCTGTCTTTAATGTCTGGGAAGCTCCGAGAAAATTGAGTCGTTCATCTAGGTAAGCTTTAGACTGGCCCGCTACACCGGCGGGGCTTCGTTATTTTCGTTAATTGCCGGGAAGCAAAACTGTTAACAAATGACGCCTTTACCTTCTTCAACTTTATCAGCTTCATAACTGCATAAGAAACTGTTGCATCACTTTAATGAGTGGTCGGGGCAGACTCCAGGAAAATTCGGGTGGGGGTTTGTAGCAGTCCCGGTTTAGAAGCCGTACTTCACATAACAAATCGAATCGAACTCACGTGAAGTACGGCGTGTGAATCAATTCGAAACGGATAATTGAAAATTGGATCGGCTCAGCCTTTCTTCCCACCTGGCTCAGCGGGGAATGACGGCTTAATGTGGACTGAAGTTGATTCAGACGCCGAACTTCACAATGAGCCAAACCAAATGAATAAGAAATGTTTGCTCAGTATTAAATCATGCATGTTGATTTTTACCCAATTCCGGACCCTGCTTCCAGAAAGCACAAACCCTCACCCATTTTAGGCCTAAATGGTTAAAATTTATACCCAATTTCAATCCAGTAAACACATGCCCTTTGGCACTCCTCACACTGTATCTTGGGGAGGGGGGGGGAGCCACTCTCTTAACACTCCCTTTCGGGAGGCTCTGCCCAAAGGGGGTACCTTTTTCAAGCATCAGGTATTTGAAAGGGTAGGGAAATCTGTGATATTGGTCATAAAAAAGGCCTAAAAGGTCTAACAGATGCATTTTATGGCTGTGAAAAAGTCGAGGTAAATGTTCTGGTTTTGTGATTTATTCATAATTTAATTTTACAGCAGTTAAAAGGGATGCAAAGTTCTAAACTAGTTATTTGAAAGGGGTGCCATTTCTAGTTCCCAGTAGAAAGGTATACCTGAGGGGTTCCTTTTCTGTCTAAAATGGTATATAAAAGGGTAAGGGGTTGGACCTCGGGGCAGAGCCTTGCAGTGTAAAACTTTGTTGAGTACCCCTCCCCCTGGACCTGTAAAGCTTACAGAAGTAAGCACCTCATGCAACTTACATGTGACACTTCTCTTGCACCGTCAGGAAATTTCTTAATGAGTATATTTATATGTTCCCATCTAGACTTACAATAGTGTTTTTTTTTTGTACTTTTCACCTCGTTGTAAGCTTATGACATGATTTTAAGGTTTATTGTTTAGTTTGTCTATAAACCACCATTTCTACATTTCAGTGCTGGTAGTTTGAGACTTGCAAAGGTCTAGCCATTTACAGAGTAAAAGTAGTACCTTTTTCCTCAATTATTTTAACCCATTTACCCCCCTAGAAATTTCTCTCTCGTTGAGGCCCAGTGGTCTCTCCTGTGAAACGCCTCTAGTGGTGACCACGGAGGAGAGACGACTGTATTCATGGGCTGCACTTAAACATGATGTTTGTGGTTGCCATTGACTCAGATTCCATCACTAGTGATAGAAACGGAACAATAAATTGCACCAACTTCCTAACAAAAAAAGTGGATTATCTGCTGATGTATCCTCATCCTTTTTCTATTTTTTCCTTTGTTTCAGTGATAAAGGAGATTTTAAGAAACATTTCCACTGTCATTTCCAGCTTCCAATGCCCAAACAAATTATAATATTTAGTTATGGAAAATGGGAACCATGCTTCAAAGGACAAGAAATCGTAGCTGAAGTGACTGTTGACCCAGACCTTCCACCTCAGAAAATAGGAACAATAACGAGTGAAAGCAAAGTTATCTGTTGGGATGAAGGTTGGAACACCAAGTTTTTGAAGAGGAGTGAAGAACTTTGTGAGCAGGTAATGTTGCAGCTGGTAAAATCTGTTCTCAGGTTAACCAGTATTCTACCTAGCTTGATTCAGAATTTCCTTTGTCCCCTATTCCTTATTGTTCATTAGAGACAAAGAAATATCTGGTTTATCCTGAAAATGGCATTTAAGTGGTCAACACATTGGACTAGCAATCCTGTGTACTAGACCTGTTCTGGCCACTTGCTGGATTTGTTCTCGGATATTGTCCCGAGTTCAAATCCTTGGCCATACTTACAAATAGCCAACTGATTGCCTTGCTGCTAGTTGCTTTTTTCCTGTTTTGTTTTATTTACATCTTTGTCTCTAATTATTTAAGTGGAGTGCCTGTAATCTTGCTGGACAAGCTAGACATGCACTTCCACTACAAGCAAACCTTTATCATTTTTTTAAAACGTTTTTTCAAGTCTTTTAAAAGAGGTCGAGTTGCTGACCGTAGTTCTGTTTCATGTTGATACCTTAATTCTTTAGGGGCGAATGGCTAAACTCACTCTTAGAACAGTGAAAGCGAAAACCTGTGAGGACAAGGAAAATAAGTATAACAAGGAAGAGACTGTTCTGTCACCAACTCACAAAGTACAGAAAGACTGTGTTAAGAGTCCTATTACACCATCAGGGAATTTCAAGAACCTCAAACAACAAAAGCTCAGTTTTGTTGAATGTGGAAAGGCAGAGGCAATTCCTCCAACAGTAACTGAAACAATGACTCCTCCACCAACAAAGAAAAGAAGACGAAGTAATGCTGAAACGTAAGTTGCCAATAGATATTTTGGACTTTCCTATAAGTGATGGGTATTTTTACTGATTGTGATTTCTATATAATACAGATGTGTAACAATGTTATAATGATAGTGTTATGATAATATGATATGATAATATTATAAAACAAGTTTTTGCTGTAGAAAGTCTTCATGTGAAGAGGCCACAAATCACGACTTTAACAAAGATGAGCAAGTTTATTGGTGGAACTGCTTGCTCCCTCCCAATATTTTACGACTGTCTGGGTTTAGTCCTCGGACTTAATAACATATCAGCTGGGTTGAGTTTTGTTTTTTTCATTTCTCTGTTCTCCGAATTTTTTTCTGAACTTAATTAATTTTTTTGTGAATAATAATTATTGAGGTTGAAACCATTTTTAGCTGAATTTTATTTCAAACCTCCAAAATAGGTCTTGGTACAGTCCTTTTGTCAACAGCAATGAGAGTGGTTTTGTCACACAAAATTATTTTCATTAAGTCCAGCACAGGGTCAGAGGCAGCGTACAGTTAGTAGTAGAGATCAGAGTCCCAGGAGCAATGCTGCAAAAAGCCCTGTTTTACCAACGCCGCCCACTACCCCATCAGCTGTGAACTCAAATGAAGGTAAGTAACCATAGCTAGTACAGATTCTTGAACTACAACACTATTCTCTCTTTTACCTTTCAAATGTTTCATTTGTTGTTTCTTCTCCTTAGAAAATCACTGCTTGTTATGAGTGAAGGAATGATCAACAGAGCTGGATTGATAAAGATTAATAAAAAAATAACTGTAAATTGTTAATTGACCCCACTCAGGATTTTGTTGATGCCAATCAAAAAGCATTTTGTCAGGGTTTTTGGACAGTCATGTACTTAGAAGTGGGTTTAATCCTTGTAAAAAGCCCCCAAGTGACTTCTATTCAACTTTTGAATTCTCCTATCAAGTTACTGAGTATAATTTGCTAGCTTGTGAAAAGAGAAGGAGAATTTGATTAAAGAGATTATAAGTCACTTGTAAGACTAGCATTATGGTCTGTAGGAAAGTAGTTGTCATGAATGTTGAAATCATTATTTTTTTTGTTTATAGTGCCATCTGGTCGGTGGGGTCACGACATGTGTTTAACTGACAAGAGCAAAGCAGTTTTGATTGGTGGGCAGGGAAGAAAGCTTCAAATGGCTAAAGACTCTGTGTGGACATTGGATTTTGCAAATGGTGAGTTTAATAATTATGTTAACTTTACTGGACAATAACTCTAGTTGGTACAGTGTGCATTAAGGATATACCATGTCTGAAAGAAAGTTAGATAAAAGACACAGTACAGTGGTATTTCATCTTGAGCTTGCAACTACCAGGATTACACCTCTGTCTGGACAAGATCTGGGCAAGTGCATCTACAACATCATTGCCTCAGCTCCCCAGAAAATCTGAAAAAAATAGATGGTGAATCAGTGTATGTTTAGTAGATTTGACTCTTACCTTATAGTTGTGTATGAATTTGTTCAAAAGTACTCTTTAAAAATCTTGAGCTGCATTTTAAGTAACAATGTGCCGTTATGTGTACATATTTCTATAAATAATCAGTGGATTGTATGGTATGTGCAATTAAACCCTTAATTCAGGTCAGTGATTTATATTAATTGGCTAAGGGAACTGAAGATTAAAAATCAGCTTTATCATCAGGTTCAATTAAGTCACTCAATAGTTTTTGTTTTCTTCTTGAGTCAGTAACAATTTTTTTAAAACAAATATTACATATACAGGTTGTGGGATGTGGCATCAAGAGAGTTGTGAGGGAGGTGGAGCAGACAGACGAATTGGACACACTGTAACTTTTGATCCTGAAAAGAAGGTTATTTATGTGTATGGTGGATCAAAAAACAAGAGATGGTTCAGTGACATAAATATTCTGGATCTTCAAACAAATACCTGGTCTGCTGTCAAGGTTTGTACTATATACAAAAGACAAATCTGGATTGGACTGGATTGGGTCATACCCTGTAACCCCATCCTAAATGTTTGTCAGCTAGTAGGCTGGGTTGATCCAATCTGGTCCAATGTGCCCAGGTTCTAGGACTGGCCTTCATTACCCACAGGTCATTCCCTAAGGGTGATGTTACATGGAACGACTCGCCACAATGATTTTTAGCACAACACAGCTCTGCAAATATTATGTTGGAACAATGTTGTACCCATTCGAAACAATGTTGCCATGCTTTGTTGCGCTAAAAATTGTTGTTGTGAAATCGTCTCGTGTAACATTACTATAATTCTGATCCAGCTGTTGTTAGATTATCAGAAGTACGCATTGTTTAACAAACAGGTTGTACATATTGTAATTTACTATTTTTAGGTTTCTGGAGTGGACAAAATCCCATGGTATGACCATTTTAACCTCCTCAGCAGTCCCTTTATGATGAATTATTTTTTCCCCATGTTTATCAAAAGCAACTTGTATAGCCTTTGTAGCTGACTATTGTTTTGTCTGGCGAGCAGATGTTCTTGTTTTTTCCCTCCATTCTCCCCACAGTTTTGCCACTCATTTTTGCTCCATCATCGCACCTTCTGAACAAAACTGCTTGCTATGCAGGAGCTTAGGAATTTGCTGTAGCCTTAATTTTTTAATTTGGACACTGATTCTATTTTCATTGATAGAAAAAAGGCCTTAGGTTTCTCAGTCCCTGAATTATCCATCATTTTACCCATGATTTACTCTTTTGCCACAGAGCTGGCCTTTTTGAAGCCATCACAGGCTATTAAACATTTTGAAAGTTGGGAGAGGGGCACAGCAAGGGGCAAGGAACCATGGAGGGGGAAGGAGCCGGCCAGCAGAGGTGAAAGCCATGCCTCATGTTAGATTTTCTTTTCCAGGCTATGGGTAATGCGCCAACCAGAGCATATCACAGTTGTAATCTCTTTCATGGAGAGCTTCTTGTATTTGGTGGTGTGTATCCTAACCCAGATCCGCAGCCAGACAGCTGCAGTAATGAGCTCTATATCTTTGACACTAATGCAAACAATTGGTACAAGCCACTTACCACAGGTGACCCACCCAGCCCAAAATCAGGGTAAGATTACAGCATACCCAAATTGTCTCAAACCTTAGTAACTGATGCATGTGATGCCATGTGCCATAGGATACCCATTCAGTCAGGAGTTGACAAATTTAATTATTTTAGACTTGAAGTTTTTTTATTTTTTTATTTTTTTTTTAATTCATAATTTTTGTTGAATCTTTAATACCAAGGTGTGTCAGTAGAAATCTAGCATGTTCCAGGCTCTCTGTCGACATTTCAATCCACTAATTTCCCCACCATGTTGGAGTCTTGGACCTGACTATCAGAAAGCAAGCTAAATCTTGTCACTCAAAAGGATTTTAAAAGCTCTATAAATAGCTCTGTCAAGTCCTACAAATAAAGCAGTCAGCTGCTTTCAGCAACAAATTTGGGGTGCAATAAATTTTTTTATTGATTTAATTTGGTAAGATTTGTACCTTCACTGATCTCAAGAATGGTCTGGAATCGATTATCAGTTTTTTTTTGCATTAAAAAATTCAGCTGTTGGTAATCTTCTTCTTTGTCCAGACATTCAGCATCCCTGCTGGGAAACAGATTAGTTTTATTTGGAGGCTGGGATTTTCCACAGTGTTTCAATGATGTGTCTATCATAGACTTGGGTAAGTTGATTTCGTCACTTCTAAGTTCTTGCTGAAATGTGAAATTTATTTCTTCTGATGGTCATTAAAAATTTTTTAATGATCATTATCATCCAATCAGTAGTTTCAAGAAGCAACTTATTGTATTTTGTTGCTGGAAAATTTATCATTTTAATAAAACCAATGAGCAGACACACAAGAGATGTGTTATATTTTTGAAATCTGGCTGTCTGTAACATAGCTATTCCAGTTTATTCTGTGGATGCAAACATGAGGAAAAGAGCCAATGCATCAAAGATGTATGAAATTTAATGCAGTAATTAACTAGCTAGGAAAGTGCTCGGCATTGAGGCAGACTATTATAATTTTACATCTGTGTCTTTTACAGCAATGATGGAATTTTCAAGCCCCACCATGACTGGTTCATTACCATCTCCCCGTAGCTGGCATGCATCTGCTGTTCTTCCAAGGCAAAGGATATTCATTCATGGGGGATATGATGGAAATCAGACTTTATCAGACTCTTTTGTCTTTGATCTTGGTGAGTTCACCTGCTGAAACAAAGATGTGGTACAGTGAATAAATTGTTTATTGTTTTGAAATTTTTTGCTCACACAGGAACCTTTACCTGGATTACAGTTCAAACAAGTATCTCCCTAACAGCCAGAGCAGGACATGTGGCTCTTTGTTTGGCAGAACAGAGTGAACATGAAGGAAAAGAAGAGATTGCTGTGTTTGGTGGTGGGGATAATAACGGGGGCTATTTCAATGATCTGGTTGTTTTTTCCCCTTCACATCATTAATATTAAAGAATATTTTGTAAAATAATGTTCTTAGCAATATTTTTAACAATTTTTTTGTCCAGCGGATTATCCAGCGATATGAATTAGGGAAACCCATTGTGTTATCCACTAGATAGCGATTTATCCACTGGATAGAATTATCCATCTTTCGACAACTGGGCCCAGGAGCCAATCGAGGTGGGTGTTATCCACCAAAGCTGAAGGTAAAGGGCGGATTACACCCTCCTCAATCTGCGTAATACGTCATATTCCTTATCACCTGTTTGCAAACTGAAGTTTTCATTCGTGATAACTTTGGATACATTGACACATTAAATAGTGTTACTCATTAATATTTTTCCTGTTAAATGCTGTAACATCCTATGAAGTAATATGTTTCAAATTTTAGTCATATCGTCACATTTTGTTGAAAGAAATAATAAATATTATTATAAATGGTACCAGAGTCAGTGTGCTGGAGTCATTTTTTTACATTTTGATGAGTTACTATAAAATACAGTTAACTCTTACTGTCAGTGGTCAGTTTGAATCTCAGTCAGTGAGAGACTGGAGCCAGGGGATAGGTAATGGTAAGCAATATTCTACTGAAGGAGTGCATACTTGATAAAGTATCTCCATGTACTCTTTGCCCTTCTACCCAGAATTTTTGGATATTTCTTGGTTTACCCATTTGTGAAATTTATTCTTTTATACCCATGGGAAATCAGTCAGAACTTGTAAAATAGAATGAAACCAAAAACATCAATGTAACAATGTTCAAACATTATTTAATATTAATTTTTGCCTTCATTGGATGACAATATCAAAAACCTAACTATACATAACAGATTTAATGGTACATGTCAAACTTCACAAAAATATGGCTATTATTTTCCTTTTATTTATGACAAAGCTACATGGCAATGAAAGTCTTAAATAAGAGTTGTTGGATTAGAATTGCAATGGAAGCAATGCACAATATTTAAGGTTCCTATCATAATAAGAAATTCAGCTGTTTCAAAAATAATTCTTTGCATTTTCTGGCCACGCAAAAGGAATAAAATGTTGTTAACCTGAGTGCTGTTGAAGGTGAAAGGTATAATAAATTATACTTCCACTTGAAATGATATTAAGGTGTGAAAAAATCTGATGGTGGTGGTAAAATAACTTTTGAAGCATTTGGCAGACAAAGCATGCTCGGTCTGGTGAAATTTTTTAACCATACATTACTATTTAGCAAAACTGTATTCTTTTCCTGTAGTATGGCCCCACCCTCTTTGAAATAATAAAAACCCCTGATTTGCCAAGCACCAAGTACACATAGGTCGGGGTGTTTCAAAAAGGCTATTTTAAAAGTGGCAAAGGATACTTGGTATGAAATCTACTTCAATTTAGCTAATGTTATAGGGATGAAAAATTTGCTGGAGCCATGAAGCTCACAAATTTGTTTTCTCATTGACCTTTGAAATCACTCCTGCTGTTGTTTTTAAAGCTACATGAGGGGACATTGGGTCACATTTGTCTATTGTTTTGTTGACTTATTAAACAAGCTGTTCCGAAAGCCTTGAGCAACCCAAAAACTGCTGGGTTTTGCCTGTAATTAACCATCAGATCCTTTCTTCAATTCACTGATGATACACTAGCCTGAGTAAACAGCTGACATTCCACAATGCCACCACTGGTTTCCCTTCAAAATGACGTCTGAGAAACGAGCGCAGAAAGTCCACTACCCAGGTCTGGGTAGTGCTTCTGATTGGCTGAAGCATGTCTCTCACACGACACGACCAATCAGAAGCAATACCAAGGATTTAATGGAGCCGAAACCAATTGTGGAATAGCACGCATTTTACGCATCCTACTGATGAACAGTTGCCACATGTTATATATTTTTTAGCTACTACTTATAATTTGCAGTCTGTCCACTTTGAAGATCTGGGTAGTGATGCATCGTCAGTATGGAATTTCTGCGCTTGTTTCTAAGATGTTATTTTGTGGAAACAAGTGGTGGTGTCGGGAAATCTTTGTTATCTCATGTCAATGATACTCTGACTGACTGCCAGACTACAATGCTCTTCAATAAATCAAATTGTTATTTTCTTTTTTTCAAATACTGGAAGGGCTGTGCTCTGGCAGAGCCCGGTGGCCCCTGGCGCTCAACTTTTGCTCTTGGGTGACTAGAAAAAATTAGTTTTTTCATACAAATCATATGCTGGGCACCCTAGATTTAACAGTTTCAGAACATTGGGCACCCTTCAATTTTCCTTCGAGCACAGCCTTGACTACTGGTTGCATGGTCTGTGTTTTGGAAAAATATTTATTGTGTTAACTAACTAATGCTAATGTATGGCCACTTCCACATGAGTCCATTAAGTTTAAAAATGTACGCAAACCTACACTGTATGCATTCACAGCTTTTATTACATTGTAGAGGTTGAAGAAGTTCTGCTTGTTATTTGACACAAAAACATACTTGGACCTTGGACTGTCTAAGAATCAAGCTAATGAAAGAGACGTGTTTTCGCCTACAATTAGGGTTATGGTGGGCCGTAGAAATGGGCAGCTGCTGGTACGATAAGACAGGGTTACACATATGATGAAACTAAAAAGGGTGTCAGATTTTAGTTATTATGATACAATAGCTATAATACAATGTTTCAAGTTAATAGCATGCAGGTCTTCAACAATTTCCCTCTAACACTAAGTGTTAAAAGTGTAACCAAACAGCCTGCAAAAACAGTCTTCACTCTTCACTCTTCACTCCTCACCGCTAGGGACATTTTGCAGAAGAGACCTCTGCACCTCAACAACAGAGATTTCATAGTGACGACAAAAAATCACTCTGGAATCTGGTGGGCAGTTCAGATTGGTTAACGCATCAATTATACAAAACAGTCATTATTTGTTTTGCTGTAGCTCATTTGCAGAAGAACTCAAAATTTTACCATACTAGGCTAGGAGGAACATTAACTCAAACAAATTTACATTATTTTCCCTATGACTACCAGATTAATAAATTATTATGTAAACTTTGATTTATGTCATCAATACTGAATTTCTGTCGTTTAGGCGCACACATCCCTCCTGCAAAATGTTCCTTGTGGGGAGGACTGACGTGAGACAGCGGTATTTGTTGGCTATTAACCAAACTGAACAACTGAATAGAGATTTGCACCACAGGAGAACAGCACCAAACAGTTTTATGAAGTTTAAAATGAATTTCAGATAAGTTGGAAAATCACCAACATCACTTTTAAATATTATTATACCAGACATGACATGCTGTCTGAATTGGACTGATATGCACATAGCATCCTACTGAAGTGGCTTTTGTGTCTAATGTTAATTCTGTACACACGTATGATGAATATACTACAATTGCCTAAATATTAACTCAACACTGACAGAAATGTTTTGTTAATATTTTTATAATATCTCTCTCCCTCTATATATATATATAGAAAGGGAAACTCAGTTCTATCCCAAGATAAGCTATTTTACAACTTTTAATTTACTGAGTATTAACATGCATGAAAAAGGGCCATAAAATACAAATAGCCGGCATATAGCTTAATACAGCAGCAATGCTACAACAACATGTAACTAAGCTAACAAGACATGAACTATCATTTCTGCCTGGTTCTACACAGCATGCAATAAAGGGCAAAGTTACTATAATACCGTATGCTAAATTTCACGCCTGTGAGTAAATTTTTTGAGAAACTACATCTTTCCAAAGGCCTTGAATCTCTTCAACATATTCTCTGGCATTTCTCTCTTCTTGAAGAAGCTGCTGTTCCAGTTCTAACAGCTCATCAGTGTTCTGCGCTACCTGACAACTGTCATCATATACCATGCTTCCTGGCACAGCCATGGCCTTTAGTGACGCTGACATGTTAGCAGTGTACCTTGTGTGATTGAAGACTTCAGACAATGAACTCACACAGTTCAACGTGGAACTTGACACCTTGTGCCCCACAAGAATTTGCTCATTAACCGATGTGCTTCCCATCAATCTTGTAAAACAGTAAGGCACCCGACCCTTGGAAACATTTTGAAGACTGACTGGTTCATCAGTAGATGCCTGCAACAAACAACACATGAATTAACATTAAAAATATAAATGTGCAAGCCCATAAAATTTGCTTAGGTTTAAAAAGGGAACTACTTACAAGGCTAAAAATATATATACATCTATTAGTTAGTGCATACTCTGCATGGCCAAGCTTCAGCATACTTTTTTCATCAGAAAAGTTAGCAGTGCTATCTTTGCTATCTTTATTTATTACGGATCGCAAAATGATAAAACTTCGAAAACATGATAACTTGTTTCCACCACTACCACATTCTTGCTAAAACTCATGGTAGAAGGACTACGACTATCACGTTTCGCTACCAAAATGACCCTGGCTCATGCGTGAGCACTTCTAAGTAATGAGAAAATCTCATACTCGTAGTCGTCCTTGTCTAAGAATCTTAAGGTGTCTATTGGTTCTCAAACAGCGGGCCAGTACAATGACACTGCCACAACATAGTCAGCCAGTGGCCTTTAAAATTAATGCAGTATTTTAATGTGGCTAAATGTAATTTAGGCAAGGTTAGTCTCGAACTAATGCTGCCAGCGGTTCGCCCAGTTTGCACATGATCTGTGGGGGTGCCCCTTTGGAGTTTGCAGGGGCAAACCACATACAGCCTTGCTCTCTAGCGATCGTTGCGATCAGTGCTTTTGTGAGCGAATCTTTGCAGATTCATCAGCTAGCAAATAAAAGACTACTCACCTCATCACAAACAAGATCACAGAGAGATGCAAGCTTAGCACCCAAACCCTGGGCTGGTTGCCTCAATGCTGCCACAATTGGCTTTGGAAAGTCTATCATAACCTGAGCCAAATATCTAGAAAGAAAACAAAACAAAAATTTACAAAATCATTAACCTTGTCACCTTGTACCAAAACATAAGCAATCAACATTTACATAATCCCCCCCCCCGCTACCCACCCACCCACCCACCCACCCACCCACCCACACACCCACCCACCCACACACCCACACACCCACACACCCACACACCCACACACCCACACACCCACACACCCACACACCCACACACCCACACACCCACACACCCACACACACACACACACACACACACACACACACACACACACACACACACACACACACACACACAATGTTAGTATGGTGAGACTGACAGAGGTAATGAATTATACGGACCTTAAGATGAGAGGATGGCGACAGCAGCGAAAATGTCATGTAAAAACTGAATTGGTGTTTTTTCAATCTTCATAGCAATTATTTCAATGAGGTCATTTACTTTGTCAAATGTAGGCAAACTCTTCTCGAGTTGAATTCCTAAGAACCATACAAGTCCAGAAAGAGAAAGAAAATTCTGTGGTGGCTTGTTTATGCCCTCCTTAAAATGTGAATTTAGGCATTTTCACATTGTAATTGTACAGTAATGGCAAAGAAATGTGCAAAAAGGGTGTGCTGAACGTTGTTGTTTTGCTTATAAAACCTATTGCTTTTTTGATGTTCTCGTTGCTGTCGCTGTCATCAGACAATATAACAGTAACAAAGCCCCACTGGTTATTCCTTCATGTCCTAATGTCAACCTGTATTCTCCAAAAAAATTCATAGAAAATGATCTGAAAGGAAATGAAAATTACTTCAAGTATTAAATACATCAAGCATGAGACACAGTGTTTTATCACTGGATGAAAAACTGAAAAGAGAGTTGAAAATACTTTTCACAGCTGAGTATTTTTTAATGTGGCTAAATTTAATTTAGATGAGGTTAAACATGAGACAATGCTGGCCAGCAGTCTCCACCACTAATCGTATGTGGAGCGGTCTTGCGGTTTAGCAGGGTCTAAGTGCTTTTACATCGCTTTCGCAGGAGTCAATCATTTTGCACACGTTGCTTTTGTGTGCAGTAGTTATAGTTGTTTTTTGACAAACTTTGAGGTGTTTCATCTGGTGATGAAACACTATGTCGCATGCTTGATATTACTTCTCAACCAAAATGGTTTTAGAAAGACAAATTAAGGATGCAAAAATGAGCCGTTTTTCATCTGATTTCCAAACAGTCATGAAACAATAATTTCCTTTGTACTTTCTTTATGCATAATTAATGACTTTGAGAAGTAAGCAGGAAGTTTGAGTTAACCGATGCTAAAATTGCAGTAAATGTATGAAGGAATCCAGAGAAAATCAATTTTTGCGATGTTCAGGTTAGCAAGGGTTTAAGTTATTGGAAGTTGATTGACATCACAACTTGAAAAGTTACAACATTACAAGTTTGTTTAGTTGTAATGTACATACTGGTATTTTTTAAATCTGTTGAGTTATCCTTATCACACCAATCTATAGAGTGAGGGCTACAAGTTTACAAGTGCAAAGCATTATTATGGGAAGTTTCTCGGTGTTGCAGACGGGTGCAATCAACAAATGACTTAACCCTTTGAGTCCCAATGGTGACCGACATCAATTTTCTCCTAACCATATCCATCGATTGTCAAGAGAATTAATAAAATGATCACCTAAGAGAAAATGCCTTGCTCTTTTACCAAATTCTCTCAACACATTCTTTAAGAAAATGTATAGAGATCAGTTTGGAGAATTTGTATGTGGATATTGGGGCTTAAAGGGTTAAAAAAAAAAACATTGAAGACACTGAACTATAACCACAACATAAAACTGAACCACCAATGGTTTCCCCAACACCAAGGAAATATCCTATTATGTAATCCACTCATGACACAAAGTTTTTGTCCATCTACAGAATATTTTCTGGTCATTAACAACATAAACAAGAGTTGTGTGGACACAAATTTACATTGGAAAGTCACCCAAACTCAGTCCTGCACCCATACACCCATACTAGTACCTTAACATCTCTAATAAGTTGAAGAAATGTGTTGTGATAATAAAAAATTATGCTTTCATCCTGATTCAGAAAAAATACATTCAGTCATTATGTTATTTGTATTTATCACTGGCATTTTGTCATCTCCACTTAAGTGCACTGGAAAATTTTAACATATCTGTGTATGTTACATTCCTAAAATACAAAATAAAGAGTATCCTATATCTATATTTGCCTCGAATAATAAAAAAAGATTTCTATACAATGTTCCAGAGAACTTAAAGAACTAATAATATTCAACAGATGCTAGAAGGGACTTTTTACTATATCAGAAACAGATGCGTTGGAAATATTGAAAAAGGCCTAAATATTGTAGAAGATGTGGAATAGGAGAAAAAAAATGACTTGGTTCTATAATCTTCTCAGTGCTCTTCTTCAAGTTTATGAACATAAATTATTTCAGAATCCCTCCAAGAATAAAGGAAATTCAAAATCTTTCTTGTTTTCCTCAAAGGTAAAACCACCTGTTGTTTAGTTGCCAAGGTAACATAACTTAAACAAGTACTGTACTTATTCAAATCTGAAGGTCTTAGGTGTAAAACTCCTGTTTCAAGTAGTTTTAGCAAGAGTTTCATTGGAAGACAGGTACCAGAAAAACTGACTTATCCCCACTGCTCTTGGAGTATTGCCAATTATTTTTCAGAAAAGAAAAGAGCCACTTTCTTATTAATTTCAGAAAACCTCTTGAAAAAACATCTCCAATTTTGCAATATCTTTTACATGAAACCTCAATTCTATCAGCATAAAATACAGCCCTGGGGCTAGTTGTTCAAAAGTTGGATAGTGCTATCCATCGGATAACTCACTATCCACTGGATAGTGCAATTGATTGGTTTCTGGTGGATAGCGCTATCCATTTTTTGAACAACTGGGGCCAGATGGTGTGAACAGAGTGCGTCCTACAACATTCTGAAGAGGTGTTAGTGTAAAGCTGGTTTGATGCAATTGCATTGTACATCCTTGTATTTTTAGGTTAAATGCGTTAAGTAAGTGCATTGTGCATCACCTAAAATTTATGGACAAGACTGTTGTGGGAAATGCCTGAGCTATTTAAACACAAGTTAAGACTAGCCTTAGTACAGTTGTGTCAATATTTTTCCCCTTTGTAGGCAATGTAATATTCTGTACTGTTGCATCTTGTTGTTGTTACAGTACAGGCCAGGAAAGCTGCAGCATTACACATTTTTTTTGCATTTAAATCTGCCATATTGCACACAATTTACACAAGAGAAACCTGAGAAATATGCATGTAAAAAAGTCCATGCAAAAATACTTGGGAAAATACACACAAATTTTCGGAAGCGGTTAAATGTAACACATAGACTGCAAGTATTAATATGAAAATTTTCATCTTTGGCTAGATTTGCCACATGTACACTGCACGAGAGCGCCAAGGGCACAAGGGATACTGAAATCTGTAAAGCAATTCAATGCAGGACGATTTCTAAATAATTGTTCAAACATAAGCACCAGTACATAAAACAGAAAGTAGATTCTGAAGTTTTTATGGGTTGAGCCCTTCACTTTACCTTGATGAGGCTAACAAAGAAAACCATGTGATACATCTTACTCTCTTTGTTTTTAGAGCAGCTATACACAAAGAAACACTCAAAACCCTTGAGTGAACTTCAAACAGTGTAGCACATGGAAAACATCTCCAAACTTCTCTCAAAATACATGAATCACTTGAGATTTACCAAAACAATTTGTTGGCACAAAACAGTCCTGAAAAAAGGTTCCATTTTAACCAGTAGAAAATATTAAACGAGGTAAGCGAACTAAGTGAAATCCCAAACCTTAGCTTCTTTCACAGCTTGCATTAAACAGTTTTGTCTTTCTTGCTTTTGACTTTATTACACATATTCTTCTTTTCTTTTTCTTTCCTTTCTACTTATTATCTGTAATATTTGATTTGTAATTATAGAATAATTAATTTGGCACGCCACGAGTGACGACTAGTGTTTTTGGCTAACTGCGTGTCAAGAAATTGTACAGGCAATATTATGATAATAAATATCTTGTCTTTTGTAATTTTAAGTTTTATGGAAATGAGACACTACGAAAAACTGAGAAAATGCACTGTGAGGGAAGAACAGTGTTTTCAGAGTTCTTGTGAGCTATCTCAGAGATCATGAAAATATTACCAGAACTTGCCAATCAGGTGGAAACTTCATAATTATATGGAAAACATTGTCTACTTCAGTTTTGAAATCAAAAAGTCAAAATGACTGTATTACAACTCCATAGTAAATCACTTTTGGCCAACCAGACCTGGAACAACTTGTTTGTTTACATGTACTTTATAAATGGCTTTTAAATAGGCTACAAGTGGACTACTGTTTGTAGAAAGACCACTACATTATTGAATGTGCACCTACTATTAACACTTAAATTTGTACCCAGGTTGCTTATTTGATTTTCTGAGCCGAAACGAAGGGGGGGTGGAATGCAAACTTTAAGGGTGGAGAGGAGTAGGAGCATATTTCAAGCTTAAACTCAAATCTTGAAAGTTGTGGTTACTTGGCCCAGAAAGCTGCTGTGTTTACAGTCATGTTTAAATTCAAGGTTGAGGTTTCAGTTGTATTACAGAAAATATGATAACAAATCAAAATGGACGTTTCCTAGGTATTAACTTCGCTTTCATTAGATGTTGATTTTATACTTGGCTGTGAGTCCCAAAAAAATTATTGGGATGTTCAAGCAACAGGCCCCTGGGCACAAATATGAGTATTTCCTTGAAATCTCAATGACAGCATACCTGATCTTATCCACATCTTTACGATAGCGTCGAGGTTCCTCCTCACAAGGTACGTCGATAAGATCATTTAACTCAATGCCACAGAAAGTGTCATCTCCAAGGCCACTTATAACAACAAATTCTGATTCATCGGTTGCCGCATCTTCCAGCACAAGAGTGAGAGAGTCTACAATTCTCTGGTTAATCTTTCTTCGCTTGCTTGATGATCGACTAATCGTTACATGTAGATAATCATCCAATCTCTGAACTGACACCTCTTTACAAATAGACTGTTTTTCACAAGATGGCAATTCCTCAATAGATGCACAAGTGTCTTGATTGCCAGCATCATCTCGCAATAATTGAAAATGCACATCCTCAGCGGATGCCAATCTGTCAATTTCAGACTGGTTCTGATGAAAGTGAATTAAATCATCCTTCCAATAAGCTTTGTATGCAAGTCTGCTTAAAACAGTCGCTTCCTGGCACTCGTGGCCAAGGAAACACTTGAAGTCAAGCTCATAATCAACTAACTCATTTGAAGGTGCCCAAGAGCTTGTACCATCCTTCCACTGAACTAAATACTCATAAGTCCCTGATAAATTTCTCCTCATTCCAAGAATTCTATCAGCTTTGTTTCTCCTTCGACGTTTGAGAGGAACATCAGAGGTTTGCTCAGTTTCCTCCACCAGGTCAAATTCATTGTCAGTTGTATCACCTTGATTTCTTACCTGTAGAGTTTTCTTAACATTATTCACAGCTTTACGTTTCAGCTTGTGAGCCACAGCGTTCTTCTTCAATGCAGTAGCTGCAAGAGGATTCTTATCTCCCTTTCGTTGCAACTTTAATTTCTTTAACTTACGTTTCAACACAGGCCCTCTGGCCTTTTCCTCGTCCTCGTCCGTAAAGCGAAATGCGTCTCCTTCAATCCTGTGTTCGTCAATAAATTGTTCAGGTTTCGGCTTCGGTGGACGGCCACGTTTTCGCTTCACCTCCTTTCCGGAAGATAGAATGCCACAACCGTTCACCTTAACAAACTTTGACTTAACCTTCGTCATGTCTTTTTCCGGTGACTGTAATAAACACTCCAGTGATTTCTTAGAAGGCTTCAACAACGAGCGTTTACCGGTAGCTTTCAAAATAGGCCGCACCCAAGGTTTTTTAACGCCATTTTGTGTCCTGACTATCTCGTGTTTTGTTTCGCAACTTTCTAACAATTTCTTCGGTGGCCGACCTCTTCTCCTGGGAGTTGATGGCGCCAACTCACAATCATCGCTGCTCGACGAAAGGCAGTTATTTTGCAACTTGCGTATACCTTTCGACAGTTTTCTTTTCTTCCAAAATTTTGAAGTTGAAGGTGACGCGAGAGATGCTTTCGTGGCACTTGTAGCACAATTGCCATGTGGCGAAGGACTGTCAACTGAATGAAACTTCGTCAACAGTGCAAGATTTTTAGAAGGCCTTCCTCTCCGTGACTTTTTCGGAGGTATTTCGTCAGAGTTCGAAGTCTCCGAATCTAATTCAAGATCATTCAACGTTCCATTCACGCAAACAGATTCACTTGGTTGACTGCGAGAGTTATTGGAATATGTTGACAAAGAAGCAGCCACGCCAGACGTCGAAGCAAGGTCAATTCCGATTTCACACTCGAAGTCTGTCCTGTCTCCATTTTTCCTTTTTGGCGACATTACACGTCCTTTCGTTTTATGATTCTTTAAAAAATCACAAGAGTCTCTATCCAAAGATTTTGTTCTACCATTCTTACACAATGTCGTGCTCCTACGACGCGAAGAATCTGATAATAGACGCTTTCTTTTCTTCGACGAATGGAACTTCCTCTTCGTGTTCGCATCGTCCGAATCCGACTCTAAATAACGAGCGGGTGTTTTTAGAGTCCTTCCACCATGAGTAACCAAAGGAGGATTAGGCCCTAAACCTTTAAAAGTGAACTCTCTTCTACGGTCGCCCGTATTCTTTGTGTGATGGTCTGGCGGCCATTTAATGCCATTCAAACAATTGTCCTCACTGTCCAAACTTCTTACGCTTGATTTCTCTAAAGGTGGCTCGGAATTCGAAGTTAAAATCATGTCCATGTCTTCGTCCCGAGTTGGGCTAGCCGTTAAATCATCTATTCGCATAACTTACGTCCACCATAAGCGGAAATCTCGCTTCAAAATACAAGAAGCGGAGACAAATAAAACTTTTTTCTATTATTGAATGGTGCACGCTATCTGCGGCTACGAGCGCCTGCGCCATTATTTAAATTCCCCCGCATGAGTAAACTAAGCTTTCTGCTGACCATCACTTATTGCAGATGCAGCTAAACCACGACAACCACCCCTTGATCTACAGCTCAATGTCGTCAGCCATATATTTCCCAAGCTTAACAAAAAATTCAAGAGAAACATTTGCACAAGTACACAAAGACATTTTTCTCAGACTTACGAATTACTTGACTCCTTGCCCTCCTTTAATATACCTGAGCTGCACGAGCAACTCATAAGCAACTCACGAGTTTCTAAGTAGAAAAATTGTAAACTGATCCGCAGGGACCGATCATTACACACTATGGAGAGTGGGGAAGGGAAAAAACAAGGGAGTGGGGGCTCAGAATAATTAGAATGGGGGGTCATCTTGTTGTTGTTTGCATAGAAGAGGAAACGTCTAAAAAGAGTGGAATAATTTCAAAGATCCTTTAACGGGAATAAGGTTAAGAGGAATATTAACCCGGCAGAAAAAAGAACGACAAAAGCAACACTTCTGGCTTATTGTCTTCTTAAAATCTATAGAATTTTGACACTGATGAATACCAATACTCAGTTTGGATGGAATACATATCCACCTAACATGACCTAACAGAAGTTTGTCAAGTTTTTTAAAAAAGTCTAAAAACTTGTTTTGTCAGTAATCTTAAATTGAATCTCGAATTGAAGCTTTATTGTGTGTTACTAATGATGAGATATCCTGAGATAACATAGAGCGTACGCCCGGTGTTTGGGAGGTCAGGGTTCGAATCCTGTCGGGGACTCAGATTTTTTCTTTGTCTGACGCTCGTGACATGCTGATCATTTCATTTTCACAACAATCTTCCAGCCTCTGGCCTGTTATCGAATACAGTGGAAGACAGGATCTGACCTAAGAAAAACATCATGAAGATAATTTGTGTAGGTATAGGAAAAACTGGTACTACATCCATCTCCAAAGCTCTGCGTCATCTTGGATACACTTTCTTTGACTGGGAAGAGCAAGTATTTGATTTCCAAGACCACTGGGTTGATGTTTTCCAAAATGGCGCCCAGTTAGATGTGAAGAGAGTCTACCAACATGGTGACGCGATCGTCGACGCTTCCGGAAATTTTTTCTGGGTGGAAATACTGGAAATACTGGAAGCTTATCCTGATAGTAAAGTGATTTAAGCGAAAGAGAAGAAGATTCTTGGTTGAAGAGTCTGGTCAATCAACTTCAAGTCTTCGAGGCAGTGATATCTCGCAGGTTTTTGGCTGTTCTTTCCCCAACTTCAAGAAAACAGATCTTTATTCTTTATTCTCATTTGACCGCTATTCTTGGCTCTGCAAACCCCAAGTCGGCTTGTGTCTTGCGTAAGCGATGTCGCAGGCACAACCATCGCGTTAAGTCACTTGTTTCACCAGAGAAGCTGTTGGTGTACAACGTGAAGCAAGGTTGGAAACCGTTGTGTGATTTCTTGGGCTGCGAGATTCCAACAGTTACCTCAGTCCCGCATGAGAATATCAAAGGCGAAATCGCTGAAGTTCCTTTGTTTGAGACAAGCTCTGGTCGGCAGGTAATAATGGAGATCCAGAGAGCTCCTATTGTAATCCTTTCCGTTATCGTAGTTATTGTAGGTTCATTTTTTGTCTTTTTCTATGATTAACTGTGAGTGTAATTGCAACCTTGCATGGCCAAGACATTAACGTCTTAATAAAAATGCATGCACTTCTAGCATCGTAAGAAAGCTAAAGGATTATTACTGAGTAGTCTGTGAGGAAGTGACGTCATCAAATCGTAAAGTCAAAATAGCGAGATTTTACGAATTCTTATTTACACTAGGTTGAAGATAAACAAAAAGTGAATCTTTGTACAAGTTTTCAATCCCGTAGCATGTTTCATTTCGAAAATACAGCAATTTGAACTTCCCAGTTATCACAGTGCGTGACACCAAAATAGGAATCCTGTCTCGTTGAAAAAAAGTATCTCCCCTTGATTTTCAGCAGTATAACCATTCCAAGTATTATAAGATATTTTTTATGCGCACGTATGCTAGTTCTCAAGTGAAAAGAAGGAACTTTTATAGAAAAGTGTACTCCAGATCTTTTTGTTGATTTTCGGCGGCCATATTGGTGCACCAAAACTGTGCACCAAGATGGCGTCTCCATACAAAGCTCTACAAAGGTGCGTGAAACGTTTCGGCAAATAACTCAGAAACTGTGGGCCACAAAGACCTGAGACTTGGACAAATTGTTTAAAAATTAGCCTTTTATAACATTTCATTTTCTTGGCTTCTTCCACTGGACGGTTTCCAATTTAAAGAATGTACTGAAAAGTCAGCGCTTAAGTCGTGCAATCTTGGTCCTTTACCCACCTCAGTAATGAAGAACTGTTTAGATATACTGTTGCCAGTAATAACGAAAATGTTTATTTTATCACTCTCTTCTGGAACCATGCCTGATGCACTCAAGATTGCTGAGCTCCTACCAGCCATAAAGAAACCTGATGCTGATTTTACGAACTTCTCTTTTTTTTATTTTCGTCCGAACTCGAATTTGAAAATGGTGTCCGAAGTCATTGAAAAGGCGGTGGCAGTACAGTTAATAGCCTGTGTTTATACCCACCACCTAAATGAATGGTTCCAGTCAGCTTACAAACTCTATCACTCTACTGAGACTGCTCTTGTAAGAGCGCAGAATGACATTCTTTGTGCCATTGACAGTAACCATACGTACATACATACATACAGTACTTACATTTTTTATTGTGTTTTCAGGTAAAAGTACAATTATAACTTGCCCGCGGGTAGCTAAGCTAATCTAGGCGTTTTTTATTATTAGATCTTTCTGCGGCTTTCGATACTGTAGACCATTCTGTTCTGTTATCTAGAGTATAGACCGATTTGGTGTCAATGGTAGGGTCCTCGAGGGTGGGTCTTGGGGCCCCCTACTTTATGTATAATACACCGCGCCTGTGGCTGACATCGTTAAGTCTCATAATCTACAGTACCACTTCTTTGCTGACGACACACAATTATACGACACCTTTAAGACCAACTGTGATGTTGATGCTGTTGATGTTGATGCATTGCAAAATCATTAAACCGTCAGCCCCAATTAGTGGTGGCAGTCACTTACAGGAAAGATTCCAACTGTAAGACTTTAACTGAGTAGGTTTTGGTGTTTTGGATAGGTGGTCGCTGAAGGGAGGTGGTCGCACATGGAGGCTCAACTGTGCTCCAATTTCTCCCTCAGGGTAAATCCGTTTCACATCGATGCGACTAGGATTACTCGGTGGAAGATAAGACTCCTTGATCACCACTTTTGAGCTACTCTCGTTTTACTCTCTACTCTTTTTTCAATTTTTAGTTCATGTGCATCCTTTCCATCAGGAGCAACCACAGGTAACCCAAGCTCGAAAAATGAGCATTTGCGAGCATTGGCATCAGGGGCGTAGCCAGCCCACAGCCAATTGACCTGTAGGCCCGGACCTAAAAAGTTTTGGTTTGATCACTCTCTATCGCTTTTAATGAATTATGCGTTGTTGGGGTGAGCTAGAAAGCTCAAGAGGTCAAAGTGTTTGGTCAGACTAGTTATGCGTGCAATTTTCAGGATATGTGAAAATGAAAGTCAGCCAGGCCGACACATGGTCGAAAAGCTGGCTACGCCCCTGGGCATTGTTGGGTAACATTAGGAATATAAGGATTTGTATGGGGGAAAAAACCTATCTTTTCTGTAACCCACATAAAATGTGATAATGATATTATGAAATAAATCATATATGAACTGCGGAAATAAAATGAAAATGAAGAAATAATCGTCGCAGTGAATACAATTTATGCAACTGCGTAAAGAAGCCTGAAAAAAAAAATTCAAGACCTCAACGAGGTTACGGCCCGTGACCTTGCGATTACCGGTGGGATGCTCTACCATCTGAGCTATGAAGCCAGGTCAATTGTGGGTTCATATGTTCCCGTGAAAGAAATGAGTGTTAATGATATACTAAATAATTGCATAAATTGCGTGCACTGCGACGATCATTTCTTCATTTTCATTTTATTTCCGCGGTTCATATATGATTTATTTCATATATCATTAACACTCATTTCTTTCACGGGAACATATGAACCCACAATTGACCCAACGTCAGTGGCTTCATAGCTCAGTTGGTAGAGCATCGCACCGGTAATCGCGAGGTCACAGGTTCAAACCCCGTTGAAGTCATGAATTTTTTTCAGGCTTCTTTACGCAATTGCATAAATTGCGTTCACTGCGACGATCATTTCTTCATTTTCACTACATAAAATGTGTTACATATCTGTGACGTCACGATGGCCAAACACATTGGACAGCCGCGCTCACGAGTTTATGACTCCTTCCTGATCACAACTTTGATGTCCAATATGTGTGCATTATCAGCTGTGCTCCCAAACTAGCTAGAACGTATGAGATTGAACATTGATGGCGATCTAGGAAAACAATTAACTGGTCAGCGGAATAAATCACGTCACCTCTATGAGTTGACACATGAGCCCGTGATGTGGTCATGTGATACTGGTCAGTGGCTATCCTGTTTAGACAGCTGTCAATTGACATATTGTGAATGTCCAATATAAAAGATGTGGATTTGCCAAGACACGCCTGAGACATCCCTCCCTTCCTTTTCATAGTCTCCTCTACCCCACCCGTACAATCTGTAGACGTGTACGTACGTAGGTACGTATGCTCGGTCAATCACGTGACAACCAAACGAAAAGAGGTTGACCATATTCTGTGAGTATGGGGCTTGGATTTTCTTCTCCAGTCGATTAACGCAGTTTCTATAGCTTTAAAGGAAGAATTAAAAGATACATTGAAAATAGATACAATTACGATCCAGAGCAATCAATGGAGGTAAAATCAGAAACTTTACCTTGGCTAACATCATCATCAACAAAGCCACAATCCGCCGAATGGTCACTTTTATCCGCTGTATTGATCCTCCAGCAAAGCATGATGGTCTACTTTGTCGGTTTTTGTTTTGGCTTTTGCTTTTTTGGCTTTCGTTTTTTTAAATGTTTATAATTACTTCGGCGGAGTGCGAAGTAAAGGATTCGCGACGCTCAGGAATGTATCAAAGTTACCATTTTTTGACAAGATTGGGCATGCAAAGTCTGTAGGTTTTCGGTTTTATTCGGCTATTTGACGAAGTGAGAGCCTAGTTAGTTCGAGATATCTCGAGATCACTTCGATTTCTTTGATTTATTCTTTAACTTTTTCGAGGAAGAAAGAATTATTATTTTGGCTTCCCCGGGGTTTGAACCGACTCACCTGTGTGACCCGTCAGGTCAGAGGAGCCTCTAAGTTGAGGGCTTAGCCGATTGCGCTGCTGCGACCCAAGGTAGTTCGGGGATATGAAAAATAGTTACGAAATTTAATATGCACTAGTTTCGGGACAAGATTGGGCGTGCAAGTTCGCGACTTTTCGACTTGTTTCGGCTATTTTACGAAATGAAACCGGACTACTTTGTGATATCTTGAGATCATTTCGAGTTTAGTCTTTAATTTACTCGAGGAATAAATAGAGGATATTACGTGGCCGCACAGAGACACGAAATTTCTCTTCGAGTGTTGAAAAACATTTCACGAGTGAGCCCTCCTTTCGAACTGCTTTATGATGAATTTAAAGTTACAAAATGCTGCACAAAGACATTTTGTCTTTGTTGAGTGTTACGTAGTAAAATTGCTTTCATGCGTTGCGTGACTTTCTCGAACGTTCTCTACTTTTTTGGATTATTCCTGAATAATTAATTAGGGCATGTTTACATTCAGCATGAGTCAGCAGATTTGCATCAGTTACTGAAATCATAAAATATGTCGAAAAGCTACTACTATTCGCCCATTTAGTATTTTCTAGAACCTTTTGTCAAACGGTATACAAGTTCCAAGCGAGGTCTTTTGACGAACTAAGTTTTTTTCCCACGAGCTGGACTGTTGTGTTTAGTCAAGTGTGACGAAGGTCGGTTTTCAATTTCTGTGTTTACAAGTTGGCGGAAGCCGTAAGATATCTGAAGTTCAAGTGAGAGTTTGTTCTTATTGGTAGAGGCTGTTCAGTTGTAGTTAAGTTCAAATCAAGTTTGTGTTGGCGGATGCTGTGATTTAAAGTTCTGAAAAGGCTATGTTCCTTTGGTATTAAACTTCCTTGTGTTAATCCGACATTCCTGCGTGCTGATAGTCAGTGAATAATTATCGGTCAGTGTAAAACGCAGACTGCGGACAGCAGACTGCAGACTGCGGACCAGGGGTAAAATGCAGACTGAGTGTAAAATGCAGACTGCAGACTCAGAGTAAAATGCAGGTTGGGGTAAAATGCAGACCGAGCATAAACTGTAGTCGCGGAAGGGTTTAAGGGCAAAACAATCCCGCAAATACATGTAAATGAACACTTACTTGACATCTGCTTTCACAAATCCATTCCTTTCTTCTGAGGAACCTCTTCACGATCCGAAAACATACTAGTAATCGCAATCTTGAACCTTTTTCCGTCCGAGAGACCTCACCCTTCATCTTTTTCGATAGGCGTGACCATGAATTGGTACAACACCACGATGTTTACGCTTAAATAAAAGCTGCTGACCCAAAATACTGTACAGAAAGAATTCAAAACAATTATGGCGACAAAAAAGAGAGTAAATCATTCCAACAACAAAAGAAGATGTTCTGCAGGAAATTTGGATGACCTTCTATGAAAGGATTGAAAATCAAGGTACGCAGACTTTAGCTGTTTGGATGTTCCTTGAACTCTTGGCGAATATGCAATGTACTAACTTCGACTAGGAAGCGAGGTGTGTAACTGATACCAGCTAGCTATTTGGAGAAGAAGGAGCACAATTGTTTGTGAAGTCTACAATCTTCATTCTGCATTTTGCACCCAGCCTGCGTTTTACTCTCAGTCTGCAGTCTGCATTTTACACTCTATCTGCATTTTACCCCTGGTCCGCAGTCTGCGTTTTACACTGACCGGAATAATTATCCTCAAAACATTCGAACTCGTAACAGCCAATTCCATGCTCAACGTAATTGACTCCTTACCCATGCCTTACATATCTTTAATCAGTACATGAGACTGCTATACTGTTTTTGAAGCCTGATGTGACTAAGAAAAATAGAGAATTATTTTTTCACTGTTTGTTTTGTTAGACTTGTTATTCACCGCCAGTAACCTCATATTTGACTTAGGTCTAAACGTTTAGACCCAAGTCAAATTTAGAAGGATTCATGGAGTCATTAGAGCATAACTGGGCTAATATCTCAGAGACAATTTGTCCGGAAATGCTAGTTTTTGTCAAGTAGGCCTCTTGGATGTTGCTCTTTTCAGAATATCCTGACAAATCCCATAATTTCACAAATTAACACCTTGCTCTTACCATATTTCATTTCTTACTATTCCTCCGCATTTACAATTAATCAGTTCCTCAACCACGACGCCGAAGTGTACGCTCCATAGCGTCTTGTTAGGTTTAGGTTTTGGTTTTCATTACATGATTTAAAAGCCAAAACAAAACTGAAAATAAGAATTTAAGGCATATATGAAAAAAAAAAACACGAAGTTAGAGAAGTCAAAGCAAAACTGAAAAGTAAAACGAAATAGATGGGTAAAAATAAAAAAGTTAGAAATAAAAAGGGAAAAGTAAAAAATAAAAACCGAATGGCAAAATAGCGAAGTGAAATCAAAACGTTACTGCGCTTTTCATAAACATGCGAATTCTGAAGTTCAAAAGCCAACTGACGATTGCGTTTTTCGCTGCCGTCAATCATCTTAACGGACCTCTTAGGAAACAAAACTTTACTTTAACGGGTTTAAAGGGTCATGGTTTGTGATTTGTGATTGGTGGATTTGGATCCGTTTTGTGTGTTTCTGTGTTTCAAGGTTCGTTTCTTGTGATCGTAATTATGATTGACAGCAGCGAAAAACGCTATTATGAACGCGGCTTTTGACCTTTAGACTTCGCATGTTTGTGAAAAGCGCAGTAAAAAATAAAAAAGGAAATCACAGCCGAAAAGCAAAGTAAAAAGCAAAACGTTAAAAACAAAAATGGAAAAGTGAAAAAAAAAGGGACATCACTAAGTGGCCCCCCCTGGGCTTCCGTACCTTAAAGAGCTGAAGAGGGAAATTGAGCGTTACCAGGAGCTACTTGGCGTCAGTTATCCTTCTCTTCGATTCGCTGGGTTTTGAATAAATATTGCATCCGGTAGATTAACCGAACAACCCAGAATAGAACAGAATAGAACAATTTATTTAATGTCCAAGACGTGGGAAGTGCTTGCACAATCTTCCGAGCCAGAGGCTCATGTTAAAAACGCTCGACAAACTAAATATACAAAACAAGATAAAATGTGAATTATGCATATACAAATATAAAAAACCTATGTAACTATTAAGTACATTGTAATTTTAATTTATTCCGCTATTCCGTCAGTCCGTCAGTCCACCATTCCTTTCCATATAGTCACCCACGTGCGGGTTATAGACCATTCCTCGGCTTTCGTACATGAGACCCTTCCTTGACAGGCGTGCCATAATCCAACATGGAGGATGATCAGACAACGTCCACGACACAAACTCGTTGTTGTAGTTGCAGTTGCTGTGATATTCTCTGGATCGTAACCACAAAGGAGGGATGGCTAAAGCTCATTGAAGCAATCATGACGTTTCTAACCTTCGTCATTTGTGCCGCTTTTCCCTTCACCGACAAACCAGAGTACGAGTTCCTGATCTTCGTCGCCACAACTTTGTTCGTTTTTATGGTATTGTACATCATCCTTGGCACGACTCATCTACTTGAGAAGCTACCTCCAGCCCTGAGACATCCCATTCTTGGCGTGGTGTTCTGCTTTTTGGCTTTCTTGACCCTGCTGATCGGTTCTGGAATCGTGTTTGCAAGAGGCTCAGACTTTAAGGTTCGCACTTTGGAGGCTGCGGGGATTTGCGGTTTCATTTCATCAGGACTATTCTTTTTTGAAGGTGTTTACTACTTCATCCTCTATCGCCGAGCACCAAGACGGCACGCAGAGCAAAAAATACCTCAAGAAGAACAACCTGGTGATTTTCAGCAGCCTTCCACACTCGAGTACTGACTCGTTCATGAGAGGGAACTTTATTGGTAAGCATAAATCACGTCACGAGAGTTTATATAATTAGTTTCAGGCGCTAGCGATAGCCCTGGGGGACGTTGGGCAATCAAAACAAGTCGAATGAACAAATTTAGAAGTGGAACACAATGTCAAACTCTTGAAACTTTGCGTTTTCAAAATGCTATAACCGGAAAAAATTCTTCCACGTCATTTTCCCGCGTGTGCAAACCTTTATTTACCGGGGGGTACACGAAGCTGAATCCCCTAGAAGGGTAACCAAAAGAGTTTTGTACAGGAAGGCTCTGCCCGGAGGTCCAATCTCTTACCCTTTTATATATCTTATTTAATTGAAAAGGTACCCCTTTCATATGCATCACATTCACAAATGATACCCCTAAGGGATTGGTCATAAAGTACAGGGGGGGGGGGGGGGTGGGCTATGAAAAATTTTTTTTAAAATACTGGTTTTCAGTGGCCCACCCCCGAGTTATTTGACAAAATTTGGGTGGCCCACCCCTGGAGTGGCACAGAAAAAACTAGTGACCCACCCCCCAACCAAACCAGTAACACTGATGTGGATAGGTACATTAGGGAACATTGGCTTACCACTTTAAGGTGATTCAGAAGAGGAACCCTTAAAGCCTACTGACCGCCAAGCAATTAATCACAAGATTAAAAAACTTCAGGATTTGAAAGAGAAATCTGAGAAGCTGAAGAGTAGTATCCAGACAGAGAATGCCCAGCGGTTCACTAAAAAGTCGGGGAAAATCATCAGTGGGCAAGAGTGTGGGCAACGCTTCAATGAAAAATGGTTGGGAATGATTGCGGAATTCAGCATGCAAAGAAAGTAGTGTCCAATAGCCCGGGGCTAGTGAATTCTGTTTTTAACTTGCCCAATGGGCAAGTGAGATTTTTTTAGGAATTCGAATAACAGAAGAACTGTAATCAATCCTGCTCATCAAATTTTTTTCGGGCTAGTTGAAATGACTTTCGGGCTAGTACATGCTAGTTACAGCTTGCTCGAATGGCAAGCTGTAAAACTGACTTTGTTTGCACCCTGAGAATTGCGAAGTAACATTAATTTGACAAGACTTTGATGAGGGCAGAGGCCCAAAAAGAAAAACACAAGAGAATGTATCCTTTTGCAAAAGAAACATTCGTATATAAAAAGAGAAGAGTGAAAGAAAATAAAGCAAAAGCTAGGACGCGAGGCTGTGAAAGAGCAGAGAAAAATTGTAAGAGAGTGTTCTCCGCAATCAGTCATTCATCATCTTATGGTGAAGTTATAACCTTCAATCATTGTAGTGTGATAGGCCTTAACAGCTTAACAAAGAGAGATGGTAGGTGGTTAAAACTATTAATAAGTAAAGGTAAATTTACAGTGGATGCAATTGAAACAATCAGAGCAAACGTGTCATCTGTAGACCAATTCGGCTAACTCAATGTTGTACCCAAATTTCCATATCATTTAAATGTGAATGCAACATTATAATGCCAATACAATACACAAAGAATCTTATCCCCAGGAGATTTGAATTGGGTACAACATTGAGTTAGCCGAATAGGTCTGTTGTATTGAGTGCTATAGATGATAGTGATGATGATGATGATGATGATGATGATGATGATGATGATGAGAAGGAGGAGGAGGACGAGGAGGAGGAGGATGGTAATACTTCTGAGGGTGATGGTAATGGTGAAGATGACTAAAGATGATTAGAAGAAATTAAAAAAGATGTTAACATAAGATAGGTTTATGAACACACAGTAAAGCTTTGTTCTAGATTTTATACCATAAAAAGTTTCCCGCGTAACCACTCTTCAGATTTAAAGACTGTATATGAATAGAAACAAAATATTTATTATGTGAATTCCTGTTGTCATATAAAGTTGGATTAATGTGGAAAATTAGCTTTATTGTTAAAAAGAGATTTTACTAATGTTTGTAGTGATATGTGAATAATTTAAAATGACCCACCCCTAATGCAGTACATTATTTTTCCCGACCCACCCTTTTTAACGTGTTAAAAAAATACTAACCCACCCCCAATTTTTCATAGCCCACCCCCCCTGTACTTATGACCAGTCCCTAAACATCTAGTTTAGAACTCTGCATCCCTTTTAGAGCGGTTTTCATTTGAGTGTCGAAAAGTATTTGGTTTTGCACTTTCTACACGATGCGATTGGCTTAAAAGATTCGCGCCACCTTTTCATCCAATCAGAAGTAAAACCAAAGCCAATTGTGACGCGCTCGCATGCACTTTCCCGCGCTTTGCGTCAGCCACATGTAATTACTTCGAGTTTTGATTGGTTCAATGTATTGTCAGTGTCCTATGTGATTGGCCAGAGTAATTACTTTTGTTTTGGTTTTACGACACTCAAACGAAAACCACTCTAACCGCTGTATTCAATAATGAATAACCCACAAAACCAGAAGGTTTTCTTGACTTTTTGGCAGCCAAATAAGGTTAGCTCTTTTGGCTTTTTTTACAGACCAAAATGACAGATTTTCCTACCCTATTATATACTTCTACTAGTGAACTCCGTACCCTTTCATATACCTGAGACCTGAAAAAGTACCCCTTTTGGGTGGTGCCTCCCCATTAAGCCATTATAGAGAGTCCCTCCCCCCCCATGTATTAGTCGGGGTTTAGGGTTAGGTTAAGCGACTCAAAAATGCCACGTGCGTCCCCCAAAACCTTGTAAACTCTTAATTTTTTTCACAATTTCTGCGATATTCCTGAAAATGGGCAAACAGTGATTTTCAAATAAGTTCCTTCCAAGTAGTAGATTCATGACGAATTTTGCAGTTTAACAGAAAACAAAGAAAGAGGTATGATTATTTTTTCAATTTGCTGGTTTCGCCTCTGAAATATTTACACTGTTCTTTGTGATAAATACACTGCAATTATCTGCTGACCACCACGTAAGGTGACCGCTTTGCAAGTTGTGAGAACATTGTTTCTCGTTCCCAGACCTGGTCTCTCCCCCCCCCCCCCCCCCTTTCCACCCTTGTTGTGAACAGTCTGATAATTTAAACTTTCCTTCTTAGAAAACCTTTGTGTTAACTGGTGATGGTTATTCTTGATCCCTATTATCAATCTTACGGGGAATAGTAACCTGCAAGCACAGATGCATTTCTGGCTAATGATTGTCTAAGGACCCCTCTAAGGTTGCATGGATGCATCATCTATTTCCTTTGTTGCTCGTGTGAAAGGGTCCCACAAGTAACAAAGAAAATAGGAGATATCTACATAAAGGCTATTGTTTGTGTGTCTGAGAAGCCGAAAGCTACCGGTGTATATGCAGGTCATGGCTGCTATATGTGACCATCTTCTAATTCTTGCAAAGTTATTATTTTGATATTTGTTGTTACTTTTTTCAGGTGGAGGTGGTCTAACTCGTTAAAGAAACAGAGGAATATATTAGCAAAAGATAAATAGTTTCTATTAAGTGATAAAAAATAGATTCCTTTTATATATAAATGTGTAAGAAATAGAAAATGTTTACCTTGTTTGCATAACCTATAACCAACACAAGAGGCTGTTGGGAGAATTCACGACAGTTGTGCAGAGGGAGAGGAGACCTTAGAGGAAGTCCGAGGGTTTGCACAACTGTCGAGGATTCTCCCAATTCATTATTAATTCAAATAATTTACTTTCCCTACAAACAGAAGCAAATCTCTGTGTTACTGGTGCTAATTAATAAGAAATCTTCCTAGTCGCTAAGTGTTGAACTCAGTGTTATCAAAATATGGATTTTTCTTGCTTAAAATGTCAAAAATGCAAAAAAAAACTTTGATACTGCATGTTAGCAAAGATTTCCCAAGTCTAAGCATTCAAGCCGAAATGGAAAGATAAGGTAAACTTTCTCAGTTTTCAGCTTCAAATTCATGCTTGCATCACAACTGTGTTTATGTGCTTGTGCAAACAGCCAATCAGAGCTTGATGCTCATCATGATGACTAGAGGTTTAGGGTGTGGCAGAGCTACAGTGCCCACCCAGAGTCACTCATGCCTGCACTATTTACTGCCGCACATGTAAGCTAAGAGCTAACCATACAAATTGCATAGCAGTAACAGTTACCACAGGCCTTCCAAAATGTTGTATGGAAAGGTACAAACACAGGGCTGTCATTAAGATTTCAAGTTTTCTGGGTGAATACAACAAGAAGGTAAGGGAATTCAGACAGCTAGGGATTTCTTTTCTTTTGGAAGTTACCAGGGTTCTTGTTTATGGTAGTGGGGGAAAAACATAATAATAACATTTATTTTAAGAGGGTGACACCAATTACTATGAAAAGTATACCAAGCCCCCTGAAAACCCTGCAAACAGCATTTTCAATTGTCCTGGCCTGAGGAATGAATTACCTCGTAGTATAAGAGAGTCAAGTACCAAGTGTCAATTTTTTGTTAGAATTTGATGGCCTTTTATTATGATAAGTTTAATGTAAATTTTCTCTAATTTTAAGTTGTACTTTACTCAATCATTTGTCCATTTATGGTAATTTTTTATTGAATTTTTATTTTTTATCTCATGTCTTCTGTAGTTTTTTAATAATACTTCTTAAATTTATTTATTTATGGCGAGGGGCGCGCGAGGAGAAACGCACCTAAAACTCCCTTTCCCTTCCCTTTCAAACGACTGCCACGCAGGCTAATCCCATCTTGGAATACAACACCCTGTGTTCTATTTGACAGCTAAGATTGGAACCAATCCAGTGCCTTTCCTGTGATGCCAAATGTTTAAATAAGAAGAATGTGTTGATCGGCCGTGTCGAAAGCCGCTTTTAGATGCAAAAAGAAAAGTAACAACAACAAAAAAGTCACCTGTTGGTATCATTTTACACTTTGGTTGCCATAACGATTCCTTCATCTTAAATCGATTAATCGCACCGTAGGCTAATCGTGGCAATGGGTGGCATAATTAGGCGGTAGGTGATGACAGTTTGGCTGTGAACTTAAGCACACGCTAAGTCTGTTTCACACAGGTATACATCGGGCAAAAAAAGATTACTTGTATCATCAACAAAAGCGGGTGAAAGGTTGTTTGTCGTACTATCGGATGGGACTTCTTGCAACAGTCACGCAGTTGGTTTGTTTTATATGCCTCGGGAGTTTCGAGCGTTAAAAACAAACCAACTACGTGCCTGACAAGCGACGCGAACGACTTCGTAATGGCTCCAGTCAATTCCAAGCCTGCCCATCCCACCCGCGCATTTATCAGGCATCGGGCATTTGTCATAATTTATTATATTGTAGCCTGCAAGCAAGCTCTCCTATTTGGACGAGCCAACCGAGCCGCAAGAAAACGCGCGAGGGGACCCAACGCCCCGCTTTCGCGTCTTCTCTCGCGTGTCTACCCTGAGGGGGGGGGGGGGGGGAGGGTACTGCCATATATGGGCTCCTATATGGGTATGTGCCGCTGTGAAGGGTATGGTTTTCAAGCAGTTTGCTCTAGGATAGGGTACATAAATCAGAGCGTTTGGGTCTAGAATAGGGTATCATTTTTCAGGAAACTGATCAGTTGGTTGAAGACTTTATCTAGACCAGGGATTGTGGTATAAGGTTTTGTTTTGGCTAGACTGTGCTAGTAACCTCAGTAGTTTCTGGAAAACAGCTACTCTAGGATAGGGGGGATTTGGGGAGTTTACTCTAGTATAGGGTAGCAAAATTCAGCTGAACTAGCTCTGGTATAGGTCAAGGGTTCCAGGGTCCCAGCAGCACATCCCCACCCAGAAATTCCTAAAGTACCCCCGGGTGTCTACTTTTCACGACATACCCCAAATGGAGAGCTCGCGCGCACGCTAATTTTATTATCGCACCTCCCAAAGTTCATTTCATCTGTTGCTCTTTGTTTCAAAACAACATTTGGTAAGCTTACAGATTGCTTTTATAATTAGGCAATTAGTAATGAATGAGGCTGAGTAGGATATGAAGAATGCAGAATTCTTCAAATCCTATGAAAGCCGAATTCAATAATTGTTTTATTATTCCTTCAAAATAATTCCAAGTTTAAAAACAAGTTAATGTTAACCATGCTAATGCTAACCTCGGTCGATGTAAGTTCATGTCGATAATGCATCTTTATTGGAACGGTTTAAGAGATTAAGGTCTCCTCAGGTCTGTAAATATACTCCAAATGGCAGATGTTTTTCGTCGGTGTCTTCTTGCTGTTCTTGCGATGTTTTTAGACAATCGAGTAAAACCGCCGACAGTTCAGCCATTGGGGAGCTTAAGATCCAACGACGCGGACGGCAACGAAAAGGTAAAAAAGAACAACTGGTTTAATAAGCAAAACAACAACTTCGCACGTGCTCCACACTTTTTTGTACATTTCTTTCCCGTTTTTGCACGACTACGACGTGAAAATGCCTTATTTCGCGTTTATGGAGGACGTAAACAAGCAACGACGAAATTTTATTTCTCTTTCTGAGCTTGGATATGGTCATTTGAAATTCAGCTTCAGAAGGGTTCGCCTACGTAGGTAGGAATAATTGCTATAAAGACTGAAAGAATGCAAATTCACTTTTTAAGCGACCTTCTCGTTGCCGTCGCGTCATTGAATCTTAAAGTCCCTAATATTGTTTGTTCTAACAACCTAAAACGACCTAAACAACTCAACCTCGTCCCCTAGTTTTCTCGGTCAACGGTTCAATTTTGGCTGCAATTTTGTAGTCACCGGTTTTCACTGTGATAAAATTCTTTCCAAATTTGGTCAATAGTAACTGGGGATGGTGAATTATGCGTGTGGTTTTAACCAATCAGAAAAGGGGAAATATTTTGAATGAATAATAATGAATTATAATGTCTTTCAAGAAATGTATCCTTTATGTCAAAAAGAGGTACTGGGTCAGTGATTTAAAGCCTTCGAGTTTCCACTTATGCATGGTTCAATTTGACCTGTTACCATCCCGAGGCAGCACCCAGGACAAGCCCAGCTCTTCGGGCCCGGGGATGGGGAATTGTTTGAAGCAGTTCTGTCCTGAGGGTAGGGGGTGGGGCAAATAGAGAATAGACAATATTTTATTTGGGGTCTTATACCAGCTGATACATCAACCGTTTTCCAAATAATTTAAATTTACAATATACCGTAAAATTCCGAAAATAAGCCCCTCCATGTAAAAGCCCCTCCAAATAAGCCCCCCAGTCCAGTAACGCAAAAAACCCTCCGTTAAATCGCCCCTCCAAATATAAGCCCCCGGGGGCAAAGCAAAAACGGTAAATTTACTTCCAACTATGAGACTAACTCAATCGATTTAGAAACGCAAATTTCCCTCTGTAGATAAGCCCCTCCGAATAAAAGCCCATCCAAGAATAAGCTCCTCAAAAAGGGCCTTTGAAAAATTTAAGCCCCGGAATTTTACGGTATGTGAAGAACGCGACCGTGTTATTTCTCGCGCGGTTTGCACGAGGCTGCGGAACTTACAGTAGGACTACGTATTTTCAAGGGAAAACGCAGGAGAGTGGCTAGAGAGGGACAACCTATCAAAATTAAAGTCTGTAATTGACGGCAAGAGAGAATGAGCTATTGCTGAAGGCATGTTTTACTGAAGATTTCAAACAAATGTTTGTATGATGCGTACTCGAAGGAAAGCACTAGATAACATCGACCTGAAACCAGATAAGTCATCGATATGTCAGCGGCGTCTTACAAAATGATTGAAATGATCCCGTCGACTTCTGCTCAGGGGCACCCAACGACTGTTTTCCGTTAAATATCTGTTCGGAGAAGCAAATATTGCCTAGAAGTTTCTTTTGCTCAAGGATAGCTAAAAATTTCTACATTAACGTTCCATTCATGTACAATTTTCGAAGCTTAGCTAATAAATCCCCTACGATTTTCTGAAGTATAATTTTTCATATTTTACTACCCAGGTTACGCTATTTTTCTTAGGAAAAGGAAACCTGAGATTTTCAGATTCTAAAATGTGACGGAGAGAGGAATCAGAAAAATTCTCCCTTTCGTAAAAAGTTAAATTGCACCTAAAATTTTCGGGAAAATAATACTGAAGCCCTTGTAACTTCGAGAAGACTTACGTTTCCCTAGGATGACCGAACAGATAAAAATTTTGTAGGGCAGCTTAGAACAAATTTCAAGAGATCTTAAATTACTCTGGATAGCCCAAAAAGTGTTTTCAACGTATTTTGGAGGAAATAATCCGCCGATTTGCAAGGTTTCATCTGAGGAGAATGGAACTGGCCAATATCCAGAACCCCAGGAAAGGGGACTTTAGGGCTTTAGGGCCGGTCTTACAATCCACAAAAATTCCCGGGAGAGCAAGAATTTCCGCAGTATTATTTTCGCCGCGACAATTTTAGATGCATTTTACGGCTTTAAGAAGGTTTGGTTTTTTCATTGCTCTCTTCCACACAGTTTCCAATCAGAAAAATATAGATTACCTTGGGATGGAAAGTGGGAAAAATTCATCGTCCTTATACAACGTTTCAGCTTAACTCAAGCCCAGACGGGGTTCTCCAGATTTCAAATGACAGGGATGATCGAATGGGGGCAAAAATCAAAACCCAAAAAAATCCTTTGACTAAAATATATCCCCCAAAAAATCCCATGCCGAATTTCCAAACCATAACAAAAATTTCCAGAAAGCATAAAATGATATAACACGAAAAATAGAGACATTAGTTTTGAATGCCCCCCAAAAATCCCTACTTAAATCAAGCTACCAAAAAAAATACTTGCCAAAATTTTCCTACCCAAAAAAATCCCGCAATAGAAAATTTCAACCCCCCCAAAATCCTTCGATTATCCCTGTCTCTTGACATCCGGAGTAACCCCCCCCCCCCCCCCCCCTTGGGAAGTCAAGCTAAAAAAAGTTCTAAAATCTATTAGTTACTGTGAACGTAAGCAATAATGTCGTCTCAAACGTGATTTTCAGATACTGTAAACGTGTGGAAAATACAAATTAGCCGCAGGACACCTGTACAAAGTGCTTTAACACTGCTGGAAAATCCTCCAGTCTGTTTATTACTGCGCTTTTCATAAACACGCGAACTCTGAATTTCAAAAACCAACTGACATTTGCGTTTTTCGCTGCCGTCAATCATCTGTTTCAAGGTTCATTGCTTGTGATCGCAATTATGATTGACGGCAGCGAAAAATTTTAGAATTCGCGTGCTTGTGAAAAGCGCAGTAAATTAAATATCATAAAACGGCTAAACGGGTAGTAGTGGCATACGCTTTTTAAAATAAGCTCCTAGGCTTATATATCCTGAATATGGATCGTATGCGACTTAAACTAGAGATAACCACGATGTATGGCTTGATTCAACTCCCGCCATTGTCCTTCACGTAATATATCAAACATGAGACGCAGTGTTTCATCACCAGATGAAACACCGAGAAGAGAGTTGAAAATACGACGCGCAGCGGAGTATTTTTGGCGAACTTCGAGGTTTTTCATCTGGTGATGAAACACTGTGTCGAATGTTTGATATTTCTTCTCAAACAAAATCATTTTTGAAGGAGAAATTAAGGATGCAAAAATGAGCAGTTTTTCATCTGATATCCAAACACTCATTAAACATTAATTTCCTTTGAATTTTCTTTATGAATTATTAATGAGTTTGAGAAAGAGTATTCTCAGTTGGAAAATTTTGGATTTGGCGCCAATGTGGAAGTAGAACTTTTTTTATTATGAACGTCTTAAACTTTCTTAGGAGAATGTCGAAATGCTGGAAAACTACTGTTTGAGACTCAAATGACAGCAATAAAACTGGGATGGCATCGCACTCTCGCGAGATCGGTATTTAAATTTCGGTTTTTCGTAGTCGGATCCGAGCTCCGGTTAGGTGATAGGATTTCGTGACGTATTGACACTAAATAACATCGACCGAAACCAGCGCCCGGCGGGGGTGGGGGTACTCCCATACATTACCTATATAGCCTGTGAACAGGCTCTCTGTTTGGGGAAAAACCCAGGGGGGTACTCCCATACATTACCTATACGGGTATGTGCCACCCAACGGGGTCGTGATTTTGAAGCTCCTGATTTAGAACGGGGTATCCATTTCAGAGGCGTTTTCTAGAACGGGGTATAATATTTCGAACGTACGAAAGCTCCAGTTTTGTAAGCAGCCATTTGACTTTTTTTATTCAAGGACAGATTGCTTTTAAAAATACGGTTCAGTGCGTTAACAAGCAAACTGTTGTACTCTTGTTGCACCCTAGAACGGAGTATAAAAGATCGGCCCATTTCTAGAACGGGGTATCAGTTTTAGGGCGAATTCTAGAACGGGGTATAAAAAGTTGGCCCATTTCTAGAATGGGGTATCAATTTTAGGGGAAATTTTTTTAGAACGGGGTGCCAATTTGGAGTCCCAGGCGGCACATACCCACCCAAAAAATACCCAAGCGCCCCCGCCCCCCCCGAGGGGAAAAATAGCAAGGAAAGGGAAGGGAAAGGGGAGGAGAGAGCCTGTAGACAAACATTTGAGGCCGCTATTCCGCCCTCTTGTAATTATCCTGCCGATCATCTGTCAGTAAGATCGTTATCGGTCAATCAATTTCGCGCGTGAGTAACTCCTAGGAAAATTAACAGGAAATGAGTGGTGTTTTGCTCCGTCTGAAAAAAGAGTGAAATGGAGCATGAACCGGGGCATGAACCTCATTGTTGATCTTGCAGAAAGTCGTTGATCTCCGGTGAGAGGATTAATAAGCCGTTCGTCTTGCTAGTTCGGTTTGTAATTTAACAAGCCGCTGCAATGAGCGAACTTGGAATGCGGAAGGTACAGATGCTACCATGACTTCTCCTCTTCTTCTTCTTCTTCTTCTTCTTCTTCTTCTTCTTCTTCTTATTATTATTATTATTATTATTATTATTATTATTATTATTATTATTATTATTATTATTATTATTATTATTATTATTATTATAATACACCCATATAGTACGAGAAATATTACAAAGCATCGGATCACAACCTGTGATCAAGGATACTCCGTGGCATAATCCCTCTTGGCCGACAGCTGGGGACCAAGCAATGTAAATACTTAATTCACATTCCAAAGCCTCTCGAAACTGTTACCAATAATTATTTGGATGGTTTGAACTGATCCAAATTTTTCAAATTTCAAATGATGATGATGATGATGATGATGATGATGATGATTATTTTTTAATGGCACTTCGTATCCCAGTGTTTAAGTTTCTGCTAAATCGCAGTTCACTTTCCCTCAGAGGGTCAACACCTTACCAGACGCATTTGACAGTTCTGGAGACGACAGAGGAGAAAGCAATACTGTAGAGGTGGGTCACGTTTTTCTTTAATGACTAGTGTTATCCAAGGCTTGATGTGGCTTTGTTCTCTCTCATCTTTTGTTTTTATATGTCAGCTATAAAAAACATGCTGCCTTCTTCCTCGTTAATGGAAATCAACTGCATTCAACCCAATTCAAGACACCTTTTTTTCTTAATTTATGAGTTAATTTGATCCATGGTTGCTCTCTAATTGTAGGAATCGTCTTTGACATCGTAGCCTGCGTAGCAGGCGCTTGGAAGTAGTGGGCACAAGAAAAAACGGGCGCACGAGAAGGAGACACGCGAGGGGAGAGCGTGTCTCCCTCGCGCGCGCCCGTTCTCTCTTTCGCCCACTACTTCCAAGCGCCTGCTACGCAGGCTATTGACATCGTATACATTCAAGCGTGCAAAAGGTTTTGAGGTCCCTCAGACCAAGAGGGTAGGTATCTATTTTTCCCTGTTACAAGTTCCAATCCAAATTTGGTGTTAGAGTACTTTGTGTCAAGTTTACTTTTGGCTTGTTTTAAACAAAAATTTGCGTTTAGCGCACTCTATACTGATACATTGAAAATCCCTATTTACGGTTTGATTGATCGTGAAAGAGCGATGACTCTCAAAGTACTGATATGCACAACTACAAGACCAATTGACTATAATACTACTTCAAGACTTTATTATAAATTTTCTAAGGAATATTTTTACAAGTGTGGCACCGCAAATAGCTATAGCTAGTCTAGGCGGGCACAGGAACGGATACAAACAGAAAATACTGCAATTAAATTAAGGTGAAAAAAAGAAAAGTAGAGAGCAAGGCAGATTCATCAGTTCTCAAATAAATATGGAGCATTTAGCTAATTGCAAAAATTATAATCTTTCGAGGAAAGATATAAAAAAAGACGCATTTAAAACTCTAAGGAGGAAAGGTAAACAAAACATTAGCAAGGTGTTTTTATAGGTAGGGGATGGTTCAACTTTCTTCATTTCAAGAATAATTTCACCTATTTCATACTAAGTTTCAATCCCTGAAAAACTATGCAGGCATTTTTTCTTAATCGCCCAGCCCTTCCTGTGGCTCAGAGTTTATAATATATTTATTGCTTTTATTATAAATATTGAAATGGAGGCTTTGCTGGTCGGCCTGGCTAAATCTATATCTTACGGTAAAAAAAGAGGAAAACAGGTACGACCCACATTACTTACTGTATTGTATGAATTAGTTGTTTGTGCTTTTATAATTTTTCTCTACCCTTATAGAGCTTATCGAGATCTTTTCGCCAACCGAAGAAGGACGGGAATGAGTATCAGTCGAGCTTCCTTCCGCATGGTTAGTTCTAGTAAGAAGAAGTATTTGATTTTTCCCACCCGTGTATCACAGGGGCACCCAACGGGAATTTTTGACAAAAAAGATCTAAAAACAACAGCAATGAATAAAGCTATCGGAAGCCATTTTTAGGATTTTGGGGGATTGCTGGAAAAATTTATCTGTTCTTCACTCCCAGCAAGACTAAGGAAAGAATTCTGAGCCAGCAAGGTGCACCTACAACCTGCAACCTGACTTACTGGGATGTTTCCCAGCAGACGTACGGCTAGACGTTACTGGCCACTTTGGGTGTGGTCATAGGGCAAATTTAGACCATCAGTGGGGCTGGGGGAGGAGGGAAAACGATAGGAAATTGGTTGTGGCCTAAGGGCGTAATTCAGCCCTTCAGTGGGGAAGGGGAAAGGTTTGGGGCAAATAACACTGATAACACCACTCCAGACACCAAATCCACTCAGACAACCTGAATTGTCTATTTCCCAGGACATATCATTATTTTTTTAAATCTCCCAGCCAGCAAAAATTGGCCTGAAGAACAGATATTTTGAGGAACAGATCCATTGAGTGCCCCTGGTATTGCACGTGTTTGGGTGCAAGCATACGAGAGATAATAATAAGGCTTGTTGTTGCGTTATTTTTAGAATTTTACCTCAAATCTCGCATGCAGGGTAGTGCCCTGGAACATATGGCACGGTGCGGCCAAGATGTTGATGTTAATACCGGTAGGTGTTCGGTTTTTTAACCTTGGATAATGTATACTTTTATATTTTTGTCAATCTGAATGCGTGTGCTCAGTCATGAACGTGTATATTAGGAAAACGTTTTTTAAAACATGCAAAACTTTATTATGTCACTATGCTTTTCTTGTTACGATAGTGAAAGATTCCCTGATAAATTTACGGTCATACGCACCATGGAAGGTTGAGTAGTTTTCTTTCTCGGTTAAAATTCTGAATATGTTTCGTAATTTTTGGGCGTGTCCGCCTAAGTTGCATTTTTCACCCTAAGCAGACCGATAAAATCGGACATTATATAACGGATCATTTGTATGGGCTGAAGCGAATTCTCCCACGAACGATACACCCGAGACGGGTACTTATATTAGGGTGTGAAAACAGCCAGTAATCGAATAGGAAAGGTTGTCCTAGACAAGCAAAATAATGTATTTTTTGTGGTTGTCACAATAGTTCATTTGAATGACTGGAATGATTCTCGTTAATGTCTTTATCTTTATATGTGTTATATAAATACGTTCCTCGTCCAAGCATTCAAGGTGGATAAAATGAATTTCAGAGGAAAGTGGGAACTAGCATCCCAGGAAACCGTCATAAATTTGGGGGAGCTTATCGGCAAAGGAGGCATGAGGGAGTGCTATGCTGCCTTTGTACAAAAATTCCCTTTGGAATTCGACATTGAAGCCCCCAATGGATGGGTGGCTAAATTATACATGGCAAAGGTGCCGGGCAGCTCTAGTGACTTATGCAGAAAGGTAGTCCTTTGTAGTCATCATTTCTGGTCGACCATGATAACATATTACGCGCGCTCCCCAAACAGAAGTGTGTTTTCATGAGAGCACATCATCGCCTCATGTTTTGCAGATTGAAAAACATTTTCAGCTTAAAAATCGATAGGATCTTTTTTATTGAACCATAATTTTGAGGTAACGAGATTGAAATTCTTGACAATCATACTGTTGTCGCTTTAGTTGAAGTGACAAAAAAACCGTCGTTTCTAAATCCAAGTCCACCTGCTAAAATCGGTTGTTCATAAAAAAATAGATAAATATATAACTGATAAAGAACTAAAAACGTGTAAGGATTGTTCCTTTTTCCTTTCTTAATCAGGACGTTCAAACTCAAGCCATCGTGCGACAGTTGGGAAAAATATTTCGCCACACTGTCAGAGGCATCCAGGGATTTGGTGAATTCCCAAGGTATTTCCTAAAATATGTTGGTAACATGGCTTCTTACAGTTTGCCTGGGTTGCTACCAGAAAAACGTGGGCTCGGGCTCTCGGCTAATCTGCGAACAGGTGTCTATTTTCGGGATAGAGTCGCTGGACAAAAAGGGAAGAATCAGGGCCTGGCTACCTACCAGTTGTTTACGTTTCTTCTATCCATTCGCCGGAAGGGCAGGAGACGCGCGAGGACTAAAAACAAGTAGCTGCTCAGGGCAGGGGAGGAGCTCTGGCTACGCATTAGGGACCGGTCATTATTTATCACCTGGGGGGGGGGTCGGAGGATTTTGAGCTAAACACGATGAAATTTAGCCGATCCCCCCTTTAAATGTTATTTTATTGAAGTGATCCCCCCTCATAACTATATATAACTTACGTGATCCCCCCCCCCATGTCTTTGTACCCATATTCACCTTTCGACGTGTATATTTAGTGTTTTAAACGTTCATATACAGGTTGTATTTCTAACTATGATGTACTTACAGCATAATAAAGCCGTTATCGCGCAGTCTTTTTTTAAAAGTGTCTCTTGATCCGTGTCTTTTTCTAGTCTGGATCCAGACATCTGAATTCAGTTGACATACAAGCAATCTTGCTTAAAACTGCAAAGTGCTTGAAACTGCAATCAGTGCTTGAAACTGCAAAGTTGCTTTTTTTAGAGTGCCAAATAGCAGTCCGCCAAGTCCCTATCAGCAGGTCATATTTAGCGACAATTCGGCCATCTGGAAGGGCTAGGATCGGAAACTTGACCTCAATCGAGGTCGCGGGGCAAATTTTCGGTTCAATCGAAGAGAATGATAGAGTTACTCCTGTAGATAGCATCAATTAATGCTGACTTTGCTAAGAAACTAACAAGACGTTTGCATCTAGACCCTTTGCTATGGCTACTAGAAAAGGGTATTTTTAGCACGACCCTAGCAAAAAATCTAGAGCAAGTAGCGGCCATTTTAAGGGCACAAAGTCCAGGGTCAACCTGCCGAAGGGGACTAAATGTTGCTGTTGAATCGGATGACGAGGCTCAAGAGGCAAATGAAGTTGTTGAATGGGATGATGAGGCTCAAGATGAGGCAGATGAAGCAGCTGAATCGAATTTAGTATAGAGCTGACACAGGACGCCCATTCCTGGAGAGGCGATAAATGGTTTATGTTTAAACAAACACGCTTTTTACAATGTTTCAGTTATCAGAAGTTTATATAGTTCACAATTTAGAATTCACCTGTCATGTTTAAAGATGAATATTAGCTAAGTCATGAGCACGTTATAAAAGGAAAAATATAAAGCGTTAAAACAAAGCTTTCTCGATATAAATTGAAATGCACACATTCGCCAGTGTGACAGACTTCCGTTTTTAAATAAAGTTGTGTTAATAGAACAAATTGAGATTGCAAATGCCATCATCTCCCAGTAGAATGGGCACATTTATGTTGTATGCTTTCAAATTGGCATTGTTCAAGCGGATTTGAGTGGTCCCCCCTCTGAATCCTTCCAAAATTTTCAGTGATCCCCCCCTTTTGGGCTTTTAGTTACGACTGATCCGCCCCTCTGTTCTCCTAAAAATCAAGTGATCCCCCCCAAAATCCTCCGACCCCCCCCCCCCCCCGGTGATAAATAATGACCGGTCCCTTACCGAATTCAATTGTTTCCTTTTTTCAACCTAATCCTTCTAAATTTGACTTGCGCCTAAACGTTTACACCCAATTCAAATTTAGAAGGAATTATATGGAGTCTCAAAACAGAACTGGGCCCATCCTAACCCTACCCCAGAGAGACAATTTGCCACACAATGCTAGCTTTTCGTAAGTAGGCCGCTTGGATGTTGTTCTTTCAGAATATCCTGACAAATCCCATAATTTCAGAAATTAAATTTTTAAAGTCTTCACACTTTGAAACTCAAAGCCTTCTAGAGCCTCCTCCCTTTTTCGCGCTTATACAAATGGAGGGAAGTGCGAAACAGAGAGCGTCTCGTTCAGGCACATATGAATGCTGTCGTAGTTTCCCTATATTGTCGATTTTTCAACGATTATTTTTATAGAGAAAATAATGCTTTTGTGAATATTTTCATAGAAATTTCATTTGTATGAATATTTTCGCATCTCTTTCTTATTTGCGGTTTATCTTATTCGCCAGAGTTATTCCGTCATTTCTCGTTCAAAGGAACGGGACCGATGAATTTTTCACCATTGAGCCTAGAGTAAATGGCCTTTATAAAAAATTCATAAATAACGATGGGCATGCCACTCCTCTTGGAGAGAAATGTGCAGTTGGCCAGAAATCCCTGGCATTTGTACACTGGAGCTGGAGCTTCACCAGTGGCAAATTTTTAATCTGCGATGTTCAAGGTAAGGAATCAGACTAATTTGTTTGATCTGTTACCATGTTCATTATGATGATAATAATAATGACACTAATAATAATCTGAATAATGATACTAATCATGATAATAATATTAAGCATAATCGTAATAATAGTCAAAGGTATACATACGCAGTGCAATTCACATTTGACTGATTCATTACATTTGTTTAGGTACAGACAATGGTCTCACCGACCTGCAATTAGCCTCGTTGGATTCAGAGTAAGTGGAAGCTTCTTTAGTAGCAATCATGGCTATATAGGCTGGTCTAACACTGGTTACAAAATAACTACGCGCGCTCTGATTGGCTGAGAGGAGTGTTTTCGGTACTGCCAGGGAACTAGTGTTTTACTTTTGATATGAGCCTATCGCACCATTTACCATTATTTTGTTTCTTTCTACAGCTTGTTTGGTGTTGGAAACCTCGGCGAAGATGTTTTCAAAACTTTCGAGATCTCCCATAGATGTAACAAATTCTGTAGACTTCTTGGTCTACAAGATAAAGCAGGTAGATATCATTCTTCCATCCCTAATACTCAATAACAACGATGGTCTCCCGGGGTATTTTTTTTCAACCAAAATGATTTAATGACAATTGATTTCCTTCTTGCTTAACCAAGTAAAAAGTGGATACTTACAAGCCACGAGTCGCGTCAAATACATATTAATTATCGTTTCTTGTTTATCCAGTTCGAGTTCAAAATGAAGAAGAGTGGGAAGTTGCTTTCCTTCGGGACATGGGAATCACAATCATATGCACTGTTCCATATGCCGAAATGCCCGATGTCTAACGATGAATGAAATATCATAGGCTTTTCTTTTCGTTGTCGGTGTTGTTAGTTTAGGTCTTTTTCTCACAATTTCCGGTCGGGTGCCCCTGAACAGTAACAATGCTTTCTACGCCGCGTTCAACCATAGTGATTACTTATTAAAAACTTTGAATGATTCCAGGGAAGCGTACGTAAGTAGTTTGCAGGATACGACGAAAATATGAACTTTGCACCTCCGAGAAAAACTTATCCTGGTATTTAATGCAAATATAAATAAGAAAAACGCTAATATAAGGTAACAAATCCAAGTATTGTTTTATTGGTCCTTCCCTGACAGTATCAATTTCTTAATACAGCGTTAAAAAGTGAAAAGAGCTTCATGTATAATGTTCACTTAACTGGACTTTTGAAAAAAGTTTAATAGCGATCTGTAAGCGCTATTTGCCCTTGATGCATTCTCTATGTAGCCGTCTGGAAGTAAGCCGTTTATAGCGTCAACAAACGCAGAGGGGACTGGCGTGGGAAGTGGTTCCTCAAAAGCGAATCTCTCTTCTAAATAAGCAAGGTCGTTTTCTGTGGGTACGTGTCCCATATCCTGAAATCCTGGTTAGATAAAGTTATTACACTTGTAATTAACTGTCAAAACCCCTTTCAATGTTTTTCTGCGCTTGTATCACGTTTATGCACCTGCTACGCAGGCTTTTCATCTTTTTTTCCATATATGCCACACTACACCAAAACACAATACACCACACCCGATCAAGCCGGACCACACAGCACTGTATCATACCATATCGTCGACTGTTTTTTACCAGAAAATCCATTTAAAGAGCAAGGAAATTTCAGAGGGGTGTAGTAATGTCTAAATCTTACATGAAAACGAATTCCATATAGGCTATGATCTGTACAAAAGAGTGATTTTACTTGAACCGCGAAATAGGTAATAGAATGCGGCTTCGCACTATTATGCACTATTACGTTTATCTCTCGCTATTTTGCACTATTTCTTGGTATCTGTTTCGCGGTTCAAATGAAATCACTCATATGGATTGTGCATTCTTATTACTTAACTATCTTGACTTCAGTCAGTATTAAATATCACTCAGTTGTTGTCGTTTTGATAGTTGCTTTTTTACTGTTTGCTCGGAAAACGATGTTAGAAATGAAGGACCATGATAATTACCATGAATTCCCGGAAACAGGTAGAGATCGTCTGGAACACCGTTTGGGACGCGGCGGTCTTTTTGTTTTCGGATACGATGAGAATTATGCTGTTCTTTAAAGTCATTGAGTTCGTTTTGGAGAAGAGGCAATCTCCGGTGAATTAAGGAATGGGGCAATGCAAATTTGGAGGGGGGTGGTCTGTTTTAGAAGGGAATTTTACCTTTCGCATAGACATTTTAAATTCAATATCTACTCCCCATAAGCGTTCATTTTTCATTATTACTAATGTATTATCTTTGTCACGTGACTTGCCACACCCATTTTTGACTTTTTATTTCAATCCAAATTTACACCACTTTATAAATAACACTTGTAATTTAATTCATTTTTTGTCAATGGCTATCGACACAAAGTTTATGGAATTGATCGGGGTTTTCTTAAATTATCTACGTTTTGTAAACTATAACGTTTCTTGTTAAGAGGGAGACTGGGACGAGAGAAAAATATCTAATAATTACGAAGGAATGGATCATTTCACAAATCCCCGATTAATTCAGGTTACTTGACTGTAAATGAAATATTATGGAAGGAAAAACGATTGTGGTCACATTCAGTAAAGTGGTGTAATCTGCAAAGTCCAAATTTTGCATAATTTTAGGTGTGGCTGGTCACGTGATCTGAAAAAAGTAGTGTTTAAGGTCCAAAGTGGTTCTGGTCTTAAACACAGCGGTGTAAGGTTAAAATGAAGGAAGATACTGGAAAAAACAAGATCAAATCATAAAACCCCGCATATAACGAAGACCCGTGCCTTAATTCACCTGAGAAGTAGACATGAAGAAAGCAATGCCTAAAATAAAGAAGCATAACGGCACAATAAAAATATGTTAAATTAAGGCAGCCACGTAAAATCAGTTTCGCTTGGACAGGATTCCCAAAATATGTTTATTATTAATAATAATAATAATAATGATAATAATAATAATAATAATAATAATAATAATAAAAGGTGCTCAGTGTATGAACAGATTGTTTGTCTTGAGTGACTGACGCGCTAGGTGCATGGTATGCGCCCGGTTGATGCACAAAAAGAACACCAGCAAAGACTGTGATAAAAGAGATAATAATAATTGTAATAAAATGTTCACACAGACTTTCTCCAATAAGACGATCTGAAAGGAATTAGGCGGTATCAAAAGGATTGCCTTGGCAGCCATTAAGTGCTACCATTACCGAACCACCGTTCTCCTCAGTATTGTTCAATTAGGCTTCACCTTTCTCTTGCGAAACCACTCACTCCCTCTATATATGCGTAGAACGTAGAATTAATCACCTGTGCACCGCGTCTGTCACATCTAGTATTCCTTGAAATTCCATATCCTAGAAAACATCAGATTGTAATTTGATAAGTTACATTAACTTGACTTAAGCTATCAGACGTTGAATTCTATATGCCGAGCCGGCCGATGCGCAGATTATTATAACTGACGTATCAATCAGCGTTAGAATCCATTGAATTCGAGATTCATTTCAGTTGAGTTCAGTTCATGGCAAGTTTGGAAGTAGTGGGCACATGGAAAAACGCCCGCAAGAGAAGGAGACACGCGACACACCTCCCGTGTCTCCCTCGCGCGCGTTCGTTCTCTCTTTCGTCCATTACTTCCTAGCCTGAGTATCAGGCGTTTCGGGGGGAATTTAGGGGAAAGATAGAAGCGAAAAAGGGAGAGAGCTCCTCCCCCTCCCTCATCTAAAATTTCCTCTCCCCTAGCCCCTCAGGAAGGCCTGATACTCAGGCTAACTACTTCCAAGCGCCTGCTACGCAGGCTAAACCAGGTCGAAACTGGTCATGATGAGCACCAACCTCAAAAAGGGAAATCCAAAAATCCCCACACATTTTATGCAGCTGGCTCCAGAATGCCTCTATGCGCTGCAAGAAACAATGGTAAGACGTTAGATTTAAATAAGTAGTAATTATCTTTACTAGCTGGTCGTTTGTTATATGTGAGGGGGCCAGCCATTTTCAGAAAGCTTACAAGATCTTAGAAGTCTAACAAAGCGAACCCCCTATTCATCAGTGTTGCTTGTTAGAGATGACCCTCAATAAATTTTACATATTGTGAAAGGGACTCCCTCTAGATTGCTGGAGAAACTAGAAATAGTCTTGCTACAAAACGTGCCCAAATTCAACAAATACTTTATCTACCGCAGGTATTAGCAATCTACTCTATTAAAAAAAACGGCATTTTCAAGGGAAGGTCTTTTAAACATACATTGCACAGCACGTTGTCACGCGAAAATGTAAGTTCCTCTCCGATCCTTTCATTGACTTCAATTAACGCGGAAAAAGTATAAGACGTGACATTTTCATTTCATTAAGGTCCAAAATGCCATTTTCAAGGGTTCTGGTTTTGCTGACTATAGTTTGTGGGACTGAAAAGATATTCAATATTCGCGCAAAAATCTTTCAGTAAAAATAAACTGAAAAGTGAAAACGCCGTGGCACGAGTGTATGTCGATCCAGGTTATGGGCTCTTGTCTTTGCTTGATTCGTAGTGGACTTCACGAATTTGTGGCTTTTCTCTCCAGCAAAATCATCTCCTGAGTTTCTATGCAAAAAACACTGACACGATGCCACAAGGCCTGTCTCTATTCCTACATCGGAGCATGTGACTGATGGCAACACTGAAAAAGTGAAAGAAAAGGAAAAGATTTTCAAACTAAAACCATGTTATAGTCCGACTTATAGTACGACCTTAATAGACACTCGTTTCATTTTAACTATACCAGAACTGAGGATCAAGACGACTTTCACAGAATTGTTCAAAACGCAAGTCATTGTTAACAACGGTGGTTTCTTCTAGACTACCTATTAAAATGAATTTCTCCAGTCCAGGATTTATAGGGGAAAGGGGTAAAAACTTTCGGCGCTAATTAGCAATGATGAGTAACGCTTGGGCACCCAAACGATCCCAGAAACCGTTGCACTTACCCATACTGTCCTAAGTCCTGGAGTTGGAGATTGGTGTGTCGCATCACATATGGGTAAGCAGGCGAGATGTAATTAACAACAACAACAAAAGAAATTACACATCCAATACTTAAAATTCCCAGTACCGTTCAAGCTGCAAACATGCTGCATGTAGTATTTTGCTACGACCCACGGTTGCTTATTTGTTGAGTAAGCTCTATTAAAAAAGAAAGGAAGATAATTATTTAAGTTAATTTTTTTAATATTTGTGTTATTAGCCCCCTCCCCCCACTAAATGTTTATGTTAAAATATCTACGTACTATTTATACCTAAGCCAAATAATTTTCCTAGAGAATCCATCAATAGCTCCATGGATAAATATACCCCAACGGGATAATTTGTCATAACCATCCAGATGCCAACACCAGTTTGGTCCCTTAAAATTCAAGGAGAAACTAAGTTAAAATAATATAGAATATAAAGAACAGAGATTGCGATTATACCCTAAAAAGCCTGCCTGTGTTATTGTATGCTCAGTGTTTTCACTATATGATGCTGTAAACAAAAAACGTTCCCTACTAAAATAACAGTAGCTTTAACATTTATTATCTCACGTACGTACGGGCGTTAGAAATATCGGGTGTTGAATCTAACATGGGTAGAGTTGTACGTAAAAGCAATTTTATTGATTTAAAGTATTTAGTTATGGGATGACAAGTACCGGCTTTCCCATGAATGTTACTGACTAAGAAACCCTGGACTGACTCGCAGGATCTACAATATGATGTCCGCTTTTATACAAGTTGTCTTAGTTTTTGTCTTGTTTTTGGTGCTCACCTTGGACACGTATTTTCGTTTACGCAGGACATTTTTTTTCCCTGGTCCACGAGCCACAACTTGTGAAAGGGCAAGATACTGCAAAGCCAACTCTACCTGTTCCCTATAGAAATAAACAAAAACCGCATATAAAAAGCTTGGATCATCAAATCGTATTACAATTCCGTCTAAACCCATGGAATTTCTCTCGTAAAAAAAAAAAAATTAAATTTTCATTCAGCACCCTTAACCTACATGATTTACCCTATAGTGCATGGAAGCCTACAGTTTATAAGCTTCTATATAGGCTTCTATATAGGCTTCCTTGCCATTACCATTATAAATTGTTGTTGTAATTGTGGCTGTAGGAAAAAAATAAATGAAATGAAATGAAAAAGAATGCTGAAATTTGACAGTTGTGTACCAAGGCAATCTTACAAAGAACATTACAAGAAGGGAGAAGAAACGAGAAGGGGAAAGAATCGTTAAGAGAATATCATTACTGATCTGACAGGTTGAGGTTTTGCGATGCCCCAAGAAGTATGAAGATGTAGAAAAGGTACAAGCTACAAGGTGCACTACTTTGTACATTTGATTAGAAGCTGGATGTCACATGATTTCTCACTAATCTCATCCTTTTAAGTACAAACCAGGATGTTCTCACGCTGGCATGCAAATTATCAAGACATGATCCATCCTCGGAGACCCAGGGGGCGGTCAGTTGGGTCGGGAAAAAACGATGGACATCTCCCTCAAACTAGTCTGCGTAGAAAGAGTTTCTTTTTTTTTTTTGGCTGTCGCCCCATTTTAACTTCCTGGACTCAGCTCGCGCGGAAACGATTGCTACGCAGGCTACCCTCAAACGGGCACTTAGTGGCTATCCCAAAGAGAGAACTGACTTCAGCGAAAAATAAGACAACGATTAAGACATACATACCTTGTAACCAGGAGCCCTTGATGCATTCTAATCCGAAGATGTAAAGATCTCGCTCCAAGAAGCTGTCCTGATCCCTTCAGTTCCAGCTGGCAAATGTCATAGTTGGTGAATTTTTCATGTGGGATGTTATACGATATCAGTTATGATTACATTGCAGTTAAAGCTGAACTGTTACTTACTGATTTTTCGTATGTCCGAATTAAGGTAAACGTGAATTTATTAACTTTAATGTCTTGAAAAAATCAAAAACACATTCTTTGTTAGGTTTTGGGTGAATCTTTTAAGCTCCCAGAAATAAAAAAAAAATCACAGCTATGACCGCCGAAACTCAGAGCCTTTCCAAAATGTATATGCAGGGAACATTTACAAAGAAAACTAAACATACTTACTTTTAAACGTAACGTACCTCAACAGCCTTTATGACGTCTTGAGCAGTCACATCATCATGTCGTCTCAAATTGTGGTTCTTGAAAAACCTTTTCAGCGTCGAGCAACTACATGTATCATTAATTAATAAACAATAAGAACTTTTTTGTAGTACCGTCCATATTGCTGGATTGCACCGTCACGAAACAGGGGCACCCAATGACAATTTTCGGAAGAATATCTGTTCGGAAGACGATTTTAGATCTAGAATTTTCGAAACATTTGTTGTAAAATTTCTTGCTTACCTGCCTCTCCTAGGATTTTCGAACATCCAAAAAATGGTATATTTGCCTATTTTTAACGGATTTTTTCCCTAAAAAGGTCACCTAGAATTTTCGGAAACCTTTTTTCTGGCTGAAATTTTCGAAAAGGTAAGTTTTGATCCCTACAATTTTCGGATCACTAGACTTTCAGCTAGGAAATCCGAACAGATGAAAAATTTTTAGGAGATAAAAATATGCCTATATCTACCTTTTTAATACTAAAATACGTTTAACAATGCTATGTTTAAGTGGTTTTGAACTATATTCTCGTTGGGTGCCCCTGACGAAAGGGGCAGCAATATATGCAATTGAGAAATAATAATAATAATAATGACTGTTTATTAAGACTCATTGCAGCAATATACAGAATGGCTGAATTACAGAGCTATTTACAAAACATACAATACTAAAACATAATACAATAAATCCAATAAATACTAGAAAATATAATTGTACAAGCCACTAGGTATACTTACGCGTGACAAACTCTTGCGTGCGCTTGGTCCTACAGGTAGGACGCGTGGAGCGGCTAATGCCAGATCTAAGATTATAAATTATGCACAACCTCCTCCTGTTTGGGGAGCATAAAATGCAAGGGGTGATTCTCATTCCAGAGTCTATCAATATAAACCTGGCATAGATGGGCGCGTCTGTCACTTAGAGCTGTTAAATTAAGGGCATTTAATGCCTCGTTGTAACTCATTAAAGGAAAAATGATGCGCATAGCCCTTTTCTGAATGCTCTCCATCTTATAAGATAGAAAATCTGGCATATTTTGCCAGACAGGGGCAGCATATTCTAGAACAGGACGAACAATGGTTGTATACACCTTAGCCAGTGAAGCTGGAGGTGCACCACATTGCTTAAGGACCCTTAAAGAGTAAAGCTGACCTTTGCCCTTCTACTACTGAATTTGTGTTTCTTAAATGGAGACAGTACATAGGGTAGAACATCTAAAGGGACTGTTTAGGAAGCACATTATGAACTCACCGAACCAAAATTTAGGGTGCTTTTTCGTGGCTGGCAAGTTATAATATCCGAGACAGCGAATGAGGAGCGTTTGGTGACGAGTGATACCCATGCTTAAGTGAAAAACTGGGATAAATTCGACTTTAAAGACTTACCTCCACTGCAATCCAAACTTTTCATTGAGATATAACAAAATCAGCTTGTTAGTCTTATTTTTTCTCAACAGCTCTCTTAAGAATAAAACAACCATGTCCACGTCGACATCCATGACAAGCAAGAGTTATGTAGTCAGCCAGAGGTAACTCCCGCTGTGTGGTCGTCGATTGCAATCACACCATCGCCATCTGTCGACACCTATCCACGAAGTTTAACATAAAGCAGGCTAGCAAAAAGGTAAAAGTCACATGAAAAACAAGTGAGTGATGAAAGAAACGAAATAAAAAGTTGAAATATAATAGCGTTTGACCCTCCGTTTTGATTTTGACGTCACAAAAAAGTAAGAATTAAAAGCAAAATGCAAATGCAAACAAAAACGGAAACGTAACTGAAAGTGTTGATAAACATGAAACGCCGATTGAAATGCAAATGCAGGTAAAACAAAAATGCAAACACAAATGAAAATGCTAGTGAAAACTGAATGGAAAGTTAAAATGCAAATAAAAATTAAAATCAAAACAAAAAACACAAAACAAAATGTAAATGACGACAGAAAAACGCAAATGCAAATACAAATAGAAAAAAGTGGCTGAGCCACCTCGGATTCCGTAAGAACGTGAAGCTTCGAAGACAAGTACCAAGAGATCAGCAGCGCTTCGATCGCCGACAGGAATTACATGGTAGGGCGACACCCCGGGGCGTCACTAAAATTCAAACTAAGAAACTATCGCTTCTTCTGAGTTTCTACTTTCATGTGATATTAGAGCACCTTTAAACCTTTATACAAACAAATTTTCGGTTCAAAAGGGTTCTTTATTTTGCGGTACAGGACGCTTGAATTTCCAGGTTTTTGCTTGACGCGTCATTTAGCTGGCGGCTGGGAAAGCTCTTATGTGGGTTAAAAACATTACGGATTTTTGGAGATTTTGCTATCTAAACATTCTTTGTCTTAGAATAAATATTACTTTAATCTTTATGAGTTCCTGAAGCGAAGAATTCACGCATAAGTAGGAAAACTCAAAAACAGATGTTTCTGTTGGCTTCTGGCGGCCATATTTGTGCCCCTGAAAGGGACACAAACATGGCGTCTCCATACAAAGCTTTATAAATTTGGGTAAAACGTTTTTCCGAATTTCTCGCATATGAACTATTGCATAGACCTGATTCTTGGCAAGGCTTTTTGTATATTTATCTTCTTTCATTTCCCAGATTTTAGATTTTCTGTATTAAAAGGTTTCCGTTTTTATTTCTGCTTCCTCACGCGAGTGAAAACCGAGAATACTAGAGCTAGTTCAGCTAAATTTTGCTACCCTATACTAGAGTAAACTCCCCAAATCCCCCCTATCCTAGAGTAGCAGTTTCCCTGGTCTAGAACTAACTGATCAGTTTCCTGAAAAAATAATACCCTATTCTAGACCCAAACGCTCTGATTTATATACCCTATCCTAGTTAACTGCTTGAAAACCATACCCTTCACAGCGGCACATACCTATATAGCCCATATATGGTAGTATCCCCCCGGGGGCGACACGAATTTTACTTTATGCCAAAATGCTGCTTGTTCCCATAAGTTTTTTCCTCTGCGGGTTAGATTATTCTCTGGAAGGCTCTACATTTTCACTGAGCAAATGTGATTTTAGCCGCTTGTTTCACACGGAGAGGTCATGGCACACATATCGATTTACTTTGGTTTCTGTTTCTGGTCGACAGGATTTGCCCCCTGATGCAAGAGCATTTTCTTTGACCTCTTTTGAAGCGTAAAGCTTTTTATTGCGGCTGAATAAGGGTCTTACTTTTCTCCAAAGTGCCCTCTCGATCTGAATAACTAAGCGATTTTCTTTAGTCCGTGAATGAAATGTTTTTCTGCAATGTTGTATTCTGACGCTGGGCCCAGCTCGTCAGTGTTTAAAAATTTAATTATCACGGATGGTTATTTACAGATCCAAAATTATAAGATTGAAATGCAGCTTAAACAGAAGCTACATCAGCTATGGAGAATTGCATTGTGCTTCGGTAACTATAAACTCCAGCTTAGTTTTTTTTTTAAAGACAGTTTGAGTCTTTTGACCGGTGCGCGTAGTTCCTCCCCGTGGTAATAGTCTTTGGACTGTTTTGTTATTGCCACTCTGTGATCAAATCGCGTGCTACGTGCCGACCGAAAAGCCGATGTCAATCAGACCTATCAACAGTCAGTGAAATGTTTGTCTACAGGCCTTTTCGCTTTTCCCTCTCCCCACCCCGCTCGACTAAAGGCCTGTTCACAGGCTATACCTATACGGGTATGTGCCGCCCAGCGGGGTCGTGATTTTGAAGTTCAGAGGCGTTTTCTAGGTGACGGGTATAATATTTCGAACGCACGAAAGCTCCAGTTTTGTAAGCAGCCATTTGAAATTATTCAAGGACAGATTGCTTTTCAAAATACGATTCAATGCGTTAACAAGCAAACTGTTGTACTCTTGTCGCACCCTGTGTTTTAGCGTGCAGGGCGGGCGTATTTTGGCGCGAGCCCCGGGCGCTGACTCCGCCATCTTGGATAAATAGGCGCGCGGAAGTCTGGAACGAGTCCATAATGTACCCGAGGGAGATGGAGACGGGCTCAAAAGAAACAGATCGGGGAGGAGAAGGAAAATCGTTAGCTTACGAGCGTGGTTCTGTGCGTGGTGAGAGATTAGGCACAGGAAACGTATTCCGGATGATCATGAAGAAGCATTTATTTGATGTATAAGTCGAGCAAATAAAGAAATTTTTTTTTAAAAAAACAGGGCTATTTCAATTTACAAACTTTCTAGAACGGAGTATAAAAAATTGGCCCATTTCTAGAACGGGGTATCAATCTAAGGGGAAAGTTATTTTTAGAACGGGGTGCCAATTTGGAGTCCCGGACAGCAAGGGTGGCACACACCCACCCAAAAAATACCTAAGTGCCCCCCTGATTCAAGAGCGGAAAAGCCATTTTTGTAAGACACGGCCCTCCCATTCTCGTTCCCAGAGCCCGTCGTTTCTTGGTCACTAAGTCACATGGTTCAAATCAGGGGGGGGGGGGGGGGGGGGTGATGAACTCGCCAATCGCTCCTATAGGAATCGCGCGGCGGATGATCTTGGCCATCGTGACGTCACGAGAAATTTATCCCGGGAACTTTAAGTGGTTTCAGCGAGCGAAATTGTTTCGTGGTTTCAAGAGGTAAAAGTCGAGACGTTGCGATGAAACGACCGAAGGTATGTGTTTATCTATCAATGCTATACAGTAAAATTGCAATATATTCTAGGAAAGAGCATTTCCATCGTAAAAAATCAAGAACTTCCCGAGATCGACCAGATGGTACAACTCATACCCGGGCGTCTTTAGAGACGCATAACTAAAGAGCCCAGCAGAATTTAGTCTCGAGAAAAACAAATGACGTTAATATGGTATAGGTCTCTCAATTAGTGATAGAAGTGAGCCATCTAATAAGTTAGCAAAAATGATCAGTGGGATAAAAGTCGCAAACCTCAGGGATGTTTACAAAAATTGCGAAAGTGGCGTGGACAGGTCACGAAACATAGCGTCATGATGTTCATACTAGACTATTAAATTGTGTAAACAATTTATTAAAAGTAAACAAATGTAAGAAGCAAGTGGGTTTTTTTTATATAGAATATGGGCTATAATCTTCAAGGCTTTTGAAAGGATTTCCTGTTTGAGTCAAACGTATCAAAATGTTAATAAAGCGTATTGAATCTAATCGTCGCGCGATAACCAAGGATATTATAGCTTATTATATTGCAACTTTTCACTATAAATTACGATCATGTTGCCAAACATTCATTGCTCATGATGGAGATAAGTTCACATTGCCTTTCTCTTTGCTTCTTCGCCCCACAAACAAAGGAGAACATGGTTTTTATCCAGTAAATAGTCAAACAGAATCTATCACTAGGGTAAAGTGCCGTAAGCTAAAGTTTTTGATCAACATCAACATTTTTAGGGCTTTATGCAGAGAATCCAAGAGGAGGAGCCGTAGAAAGGATGGGTATGTAGCTTTGCCTTAATCGCTTTACAGAGTTAATAGGAAAAAAAACTAGAAAAAGCCAAGAAAAGGGACACTAGTAAGCGTTTCAATGGTGTAATATTGAAAATGTGTTTCCTCGGGCGTCCGCATCTAAAAATGAGGGGAAAAAAATTTCTAAGGATATAAAAAATTGCAGGATTTTCATGCGATGAATATCATCACCCTTCTCACACTTTTACAATATAAAAAGAGACTTTTTTATGTTACATTTTTTCGGTTTTCCTTTTTGTGTAGATCAGTAAAGACACCAAAGTTCAAGAATGACAATATAGTTCAATAACTACACGAGTTCATTCGTTGATGCTTTTTAACTTACTTGGACTCCATGCTATTGTCAGTTACATCAAGTGACACTGGCCAGTTCCAACAATTCGGGGCCTGCTCGTACAGTTTTATCACCCAGCTTGTACAGTTTTATCACTCAGCTGATATAGCTTTGTGGTAATTTCTTGGTAGGCGTAACTTAGTGAAGACAATCATTCCATGACTATAGGTGTTCCATTATAATAGCTCTAAAGCCTTTCTTTAAAATTTGCTGTTGTACTGCCTCTGCTAATATATTTCACATGGCCTTGCCATTGCTATGGTATGATTACAGTTAGGTTGACAGGTATTCATTTCGCTATTGGTTTAAGATTAGAAACCAGTCTTTGTATTATCTTGATAGGTTGCTTGAAGTTACAAAAATTTATAATTCAAGGGAGAAATATTTTTTTACCGTTGCTTGGGGGAAGGGGGGGTGGTTGTGTTTGTGGTTTAACTCACCTATATTAATGTGAAGTTTAGGGAGTAGTTGAGGAAAACCATTATAATATCTGATTTAAGAGATGCTTAACAAATAATTAGGGATTTTAAGTGATAATATTGCCTTTATTGATTTATTTTGTTTTGACTTTTGTATATATAATAATCTCTTTTTATCTGACTGTTTTTATAATTAGGTGCTTCCTTGGCTGGGAATACTCTGTAGATGATGAGAAAAAACATGCAGTGTATGATGGAGGAGGTGCTGCTTACTGGATGTCTGTAAAGATCTAGTATAATAGATTCCACGAAGAGAGTAGTGCGGTGCGGGAAGTGGAGGATGTTAGATGGAGTGGATTCCATGGAGCAAGAAGAGACCATACAGGATACGAGAAATTAGAAGAACCAGTTTCCTTTTATTTTTTATATACTGAACAAATGTGTTTTCTTTCTTGCATAACAGGTCTGACTTAGACTTGTTTACATGTAAAAACTTTGCACATTGACTTTGATTAAAAGAAACGGTTTGTTATCAATAAAATTTTCTTACACTGGTGTTTTTCTTTTACTTCTTCTTTAACTTTTTGGTCTCTTCCAGAATTTAGTTAGCCAAGCAGTCTAGCTGCCCTGCCATTAGTTGCAGTTGGGCAGCTACCTGCTTGGCCTCTATTACTGTGCTTTTAATTTCTTTTGCTTTTATTCTTAACCTTTCTTCTTTTCCTTCCAAGTCTTTCTCTTCTCTTTCAATTTCCTTTCTCCTCTCCTCAATCTCAGTGGCTACCAGTCAGCTTCTTACTTCTATTTCTTCTTCCAGGGATAGCTGTAAAAATGAGTAACACACCTATAATAATCTGTCTATTATTGTTAACTTATCTTACCCCTGTCTATACGATAATAAAATATGATGAGCTCATCCTTTAAAACATAAAGCATCCTATCTCAACAAACTGTTGAAAGCCTTGTTTCATCAGGTACGGGGAGGGGAGGTGAGGTAGGGTAAACGCAAATAAAAATAGCCATAGGGGAATGGGGCGGGTTTCGGAGAAACGGCCTGTTTCTATACGTTTTGACGTCATTATGGTACCATTCGGCTGAGCCCTATGTGCCTTTTGTTATTTTAAGATGCCTTTTGCTTTCCCAGAAAACCATGAGATTGGGAGTCTTGCCCTATCAGCACTTGGCTAGTGTCACTAGGGAACTTCTGTAAATTATATAAATGAGTTACAGTACTTTCTCATTTCATTTTTGTTTGTATAAATTTGTTTGACTCATTTGATATCCTAAAATTTGAGGTACATTATTTGCTCCACACAAATAAAGATATTAATGCAAATGTATATCATCATATCTCTGGGAGTATTCCAAATGTTTCCGCCTTTTATTTGAATGGTACTTAGCTCCTCATACAGACCTGCCAACCCCTGATAAAGGAAAATCTGTAGACCCATGAAAAAAAATCGGGAGATTCTACAAAAACTAGTAAGATTCTATTTTTTCCCGGTCAAAATTAAACGACCCCTTTTCCATTAGGGGAGTCAACTGTTTATTTTAATATAACCTTGCTTTAGTGTGGTCCGTTATGTAACAAATTAGATGCCGCTTTTTCTTTGATGACTTTAAGAGGCCAGAAAATAGGTTATCACTGTGACGAAACATACAGCAGAGTCATTTCTTTGGGCTAAGACAACTTCATGGCTAAAATAGTTAAAGCTTATCCAGGCACAAGAATTTCCCCACAAAATTTATGTTTTTATTCAACAAGGTAATATTTCAATTTAGAATATTTCCCAGAAAACCATGAGATTGGGAGCCTTGTCATGAGACTGTGAGAAAAGTTAAAAAATCGTGAGACTCACGGCAGAATTGTGAGAGTTGGCAGGTCTGTCTCATATCACATTTTCTATCAAAACCTGTATGTAGTAGGAAGAAACTTTGTATTAAGTGGGCACTACAGCATTCTCTGAGGTGTCCGCTTAAATTATACAAGTTTCACTGTACATGTTTGACTCCATTCGCACTAACTATTGATGTGGAAGGATATGAAATTGCTTCATGCATAACAGATGTACATGTTTGGAGCTGTATGTAAATCTTTATAATTTTTTTTGCTATTTATGAAAACTTAATGTAAGCTTATAGGTATTACAGAGAAATATCCTTTGCTTCAACAAGATGGTACAACCTTCAAGTGTTAAAAAAATATATATTCCTGGTGTAATTATTATAGATACATAGTGTTGAGGGAAGTCTTTGGTTTCCTTTTCCTTAAAACCGAAAAATAATTGACTTACATTGTGCCGGGGTAACCGAGTCGAGGTCATCTGTTTATATCAATATTAAGCGCACTCGAATGGACTGATCATTTTTACTGCTAATTTCTCCCATTAAACATCGAGGACAATGTTTTCCACTATTGCTGACCTACCCTTCTGCCAAGTTTCGAATTTCCACACGAAACCGATTTTCTAAAACATGCGATGTTCATAAATGATCATTCAAATTTCTGCGACAAATATTCCACTTGAAAAAATTGGCTTAAACTGTCTACGAGGTAATTATCAACAGAATATAATACAATTAACTCTCCTTCTCGGAAAGAGCTGTTGCAACTATACTTTCCCTCTAACAGAAACTACTTTAAAGTCTATTTATCCCGAAAAGACAGCTTGAATAGGTGGTACTATTGGCATTATTGGAGATAACAGCAAAGTAATGAATACAATTGCATCAGTTCTGGGACTGTACCTTTAATAGCGGCTACGCTGGCACACTCGAATGGACTGATCATTTTTTCTGCTAGTTTATCTTAATTAACTTCAGAGACAATGCTTTCCAATAGAAGTAACCCACCCTTATGCCAAGTTTCGATGTTCAACACCTCACCGATTTCGAGAAAATGCGATATTACTGTGCGAACATGCAAACTTTTGCGGCACATTATTCCACTCGAGGAAATTGACCAAAACTGTTTACAGCTCTCATACGCGTTATTTTTCGGATTAATACACATTTCACTCACCTTCTCGGAAAGAGATGTTGGAACTGCACTATCCTACCGTGACAAAAACCATTTTGGAGCGTCAATATCCAGGAAAACCAACTTTAAAAGTAGCATTTGGAAATGGCAACGGCGCCATTTTCGAAAACTCCTCGAAGTTGCGCGCTTCTCTCTTCGTGACGTCACGATGGCCAAGATCGTCCGGACAAACAAACTACCAAGTTCACCACCCCCCACTGGTTCAAATGGTTTGTCACATGGATTGGCTAGAGGCCGCTGACATATCGATGACTCATATCGAGTGCTTTCCCACCCTCACTCCTCCCTATTATACGCACGGAAACCTGTATAACTTTTTCCGTTTCGAGAAAATGGCGGCTCGACAGGACGGTTTTATCCATTTTTCGCTGGACTATATAACGAAGACTTGGGTTGGAAAGCTAAAAGTAGCAGAGCTAGTTTTTACGTTGCTTGGTGGTGCGTGTGGTTCCTCAGTGTACTGCTATTACAACAACGTTTGCGGTTGTTCTCCGAAAATGGGCTTTTTCGATTTTGTCGCATGGACCGCCTTTATCAACGCCTTGATTGACATGATAATCCATCTCCTTGGGTTGTGGGATAGACTTCTTTGGATTCTCCGTCATCCTGCAGTTCATACAGTGCTGTGTTTACTGGCGGTCGTTGGTTTTCTTATTGGCTCCAGTCTTGCTGCTTCAGCTGCTAAAGATTGGTGTGCAACAAGCTCGACTACCGTTGGAGCAGCTGCTTTCTTTGGCTTCGTCTGCTTGGTCTTGTTTGCCGTCGAGTGCTTTCTTCACTTCAAGGAGTACAGAAGCATGCAAAGCGAAGCTCGTCAACAGTCTTCCGGACAAGATCAGCCGCCAGATTATATCGAAGAAAAACCTACAAGCGGACCTGGAGTTGTGTGAAGATGTTTTCAAGACTACTGAAGTCCCTTCCTCTGCACCAGATATTTGATATTTTTAAGAATCGGCCCACATGTACATTCTAATGAAGTTTCCAGTAACGAAAGGAGGAGTGAGAGAGCAAACGTGGACATTAAGGATTAATTCACACTTCAAATATGTTTCCTAATGATTGTTTTGGAAAGTGAAATTTCACTTGCTGTATTCTTGTACAAGAATTGAAATTTCAGTGAACAATATGTTACTATTCTTTGTAAGGAATTAGTATTTACTCAGTTTTGGTAGTTCACAAAGTAAATAACGGGTGAAAAATACAAAAAATAGCCTTATATAGTTCCAGGCATAAGCCTTGGAACTGTTTGGTAATCGAACTTTACTGAACCCAACCAAATTTCATCGAATGATTGGGTTCAATTGAGTTCAGTAATCCAACACACTCGAACCAAAAAATTTGCGAAATCGAACTCAGTCAATTAGGTTCGATTGGGTTTGATTCCTAAAACTTTTTTGTGAGAGTTCAATTGCATCCAATTACTGAACCCAATCATTCCATTAAGTTCGATTGAGTTCGATTAAGTCTGATTAATAAATTGTTCAATTTGGTTCGAGTGTGAAGAATGGCTGAGTTGAACAAATCCAAATTTATTTTAGTAGTCGTCTGGAATTGATTTTGATGATGCCGTGCTTCACAGGGACTTAAAATTCACTGAACTTGATTCAGCTCTTGAATTCTGTGTCTCAACTGGGCCTGAGGCTCAAAAATTTGTTTTTGTTTGCAGGTCAAGTTGAGTGGTCTGAACATAGACCAATTTGGCTAACTCAATGTTGTACCCAATTCAAACCCTTTGGGAATAAAACGTTTTGTTTCAGGAATTTCCATATCATTTAAATGTGAATGCCACCTTATAATGCAAATACAGTGCACAAAGAATCTTAACCCCGAAAGATCTGAATTGGGTACAACATTGCGTTAGCAGAATAGGTCTATTTTTATGTTAGATCGTTCCCTGGGAGCAAAGTCATTTGCATGGCTTGTCAGTTTCGAAGTTGTTTTTTTTACGCCCCTCAGTAGAGGATCCAATAGTCATATCCCTAGTTATCCAAAGCTCTTCATTTTCATTCTCAGGAGCATTATGCTACATGCTAAACACAACCTTGTCTCCTGTGGTCTACCTTGGAAAAGTGGACATTTTTGGGAAAGTGAAAAATCATTCATAGGGTTTTTTTTTCTAACTTTAGTTCAAGTAAACAATTTACATCCTGTGTGTTTTTGAAAATGTTTTAGTTAAGGCTGTTGTTGCTTAACTTTTTCCACCAGGTGTGGCGGAAACCTTGTTCTGCAATTTTGA
>NC_133207.1:32668378-32708378 GCF_958299795.1 Porites lutea | reverse complement strand
TCTCAAGCAACTGTCTTGCTTGCTGAGAGGCTGAGTATCAGTCCCCAAGGTTATGTTTTGCCCCCTTGCATCCTTCAGCTTGTTCTCCCTATCTCTTTATATTTCATAATCGGCCCTTTTTCCAAGCATCAAAATCGATTGAAGAAGACTGCTCCGTACGCTGTTTGAGTTGTGTAAATAAAGCAGCGGCTTGTGTGATACTTGGTGCATTAAGATTGTCTGGTGCTGCCTCTGAAATGGACCCAGGGACCTTCCCACTGTGCAACTCGCGATGCACCGTTACCTGCTCCTGGATGGAGGGAAATTGTCACTAGCCTGCGAAGTAGGCGCTTGGAAGTAGTAGATGAAAGAGAGAACGTGCGCACGTGAGGGAGACACGCGAGGGGTGAGGCCTTCTCACGCGCCCGTCTTTTCTTGCGCCCACAACTTCCAAGCGCCTGCTATGCAGGCTATAAAATAACAATCGGCAGATTGTGTTGGGACCCTGTGCACCCAAAGGTGTTTACAATACCCTTTCCTCGTAAGCACTTGTAACGTGACTTTGGGCCACCTGCCGGGACCAATCATTCGTCGGTAAAGGGTTTCCTGTGCCTGCAATGAAATAGTACCCACAAGTCCTTGTTTTCGCAACAACCCAAGATGTCTGCCTTCTTGTACGATCTACATCGGGAGCTCTTTTGCTTGAATGTTGATGATTATGAGGTTCAAAATGGACTACAATTGAAACAGATTGCATCTGAATGTTGTGGGGTAAGTCTTGATTCAATCGTTGTCCATAATCTCTTGCCGAAATGCAATAAAAAAACATCAAATTCTGTTTCCACTATTACGGATTGCATGGAGTTAAGCTTAAGCTTTAAGACTGAATCCATCAGGAAATTGAGTAATATTAATTTTAAGTGGACGAAAGCCTTGTACCAGAATAATTTAAAGCATATTGCATTCTTTTTCACATTTTTCAAGGGCTAAAGATGTAATTAGTCATCTGTAATAACCCCAAACTAAATTACAGGGTTTTCAACAGTTTTTGAAGTAGGAGTTGTGTTTATTTGAGTAGGAGTTGCAAGGCCTTGCTCTCTAGGGGGGTCTGGGGGCATGCCCCCCCAGGAAATTTTGAATTTCTAGACTCTTGGAGACGCATTTTCCCGCATTTTGAGACGCAGAACTAGCAAATTTTAGATATCGAAAATACTGATAAATTTTGATGCTTTTAGTAACTTTAACCACAATATTAGGGTACGCTTTAACCACAATCAGGGTTTTTATGTGGCATATTGTTGTAAGTTAATATTTAATGTTAAGATTTGGATTTTAAGGCTTTAGTATGTTAGTCATTGTATAGGAATTTATTGTACCTGATGATTTTTACCGTGTATAAATGATGATTAAAGATTAGATTAAAGATTAAAGATTAGTACATAATTTGGGTTGAAAAAAGTATAAGTGATTGAGAAACAGCTAAGGTAATTGAATTTTCAATAACCAACAAAGCTACTTGTGTATACTTTGTTCATGTAGACCCATGTACTTGGATAGCTGTTTGTCCAGTCTGGACAGAAGCATTTTTTCTGGGCCTTCTCTTGATGCCTGGAAAAGGCTCAGAAACATACTAAAGCTATACACGAACTGTTTTAAACACAAACAAAATTTACAATTTTGAATATCCTTATTACTTATCGATCACAAACACCGTTCAGTCCTACTTCATCATTCAATTGAAGTGAAATATGGTAGTATCTACAAGTCAAAACATGGAGATTCTTTGTCATCTGAGAAAAAGACTTTAAGTGAGAAAAGTCCTCACTATCATCGTCATCATCCTCCCATCCACTGTCATGTTCTTCACTGTCGTCCGATTCGCCATGCTCTTCATCTAGGCAGAAGACTTTTGCTACCACTTCTTCTTGTTCTTTCTCCTCAATTTGAACTATTTCCTCTTCCGTTTGCATACTGGCATCTGCTTGGGTAATCTTCGGGAAAACATTACATTATTACCTGTAGCATCCTTTTTCTTTTTCCTGTTTGTCACTGTCAGCGACCACATCTCCCGTAAACCCTCTTGTCGCTTTTCTGCCATTTTGCCGTGTTCTTGGAGACGAAATGTGGCGTTTTATATAGAGTGGCTTCAGAAACCGCTAACTACAATGTTCCCTGTAACTGAGACCCAGTCTTCGACTCGTCCTCAACGTTTACTCAACGTATTACGCAGAGAACGTATTTTAAAAGCAGACTCAAGCGATGTTTTGGTGAAATTCTCCAGAAAAATTTCAAGTTTGCTTGCTCGCAACAGCTTTGTGAACACTTACCACTTTTTATCAAAAGTTTTATTTATCATATAATTTACCTAAGGGAAAGTAGGCGTCGCAAATCAAAAAGTTGCCGTCGGATGCGACGGCTGACGGCTGATTTTGAAAACACTGAATTAATTATTTTCTCATGGGAGCCCGAGAAAATCAATGTCAAATTTCACAAAATGACATCTTACACATGAAATTTTTAGAATTTTACTTGTGTTTTCACAAATCTTGCATGTGATAAATTTTCTTTGGTATTATTACAGATGACAAATTACAGTCATCGTTAGCCCTTGAAAAATGAAAAAAAAAAAAAAACAACGCAATATTCTTTAAATTTTTCTGGTACAAGGTTTTTTCCACTAAAAATATTGATCTTTGCGTATGCAAGTCTTCAGATATCACAACAATCTTTGTTAAAGTGTGAAACCTTTTAAATTGACATAAAAATTATAAGGTGGTTGTGGACTTCGGGGTAAAGTAATAGCTTTTAGCCACATTTTATTAAATGATTCAGCAAACTGTTGCTGTCTTCTTTTTAAGCATATACGTCCAAAGTATAATCTTGAAATATCCCAGAAAACTATATGTATTAAATATTTTATTTATTAGTGGTTTCTGATGAAGTGTTATTACATTCGTTTTCACTCAAAACCAACTGCAACCCTTGTAGCTGGCTGATGATAAATTATTTTTACACTTTGTGGTAAAGTTTACAAAGTAATGTCACTGGTCAAGTCACCTGAAAGTCATCTCGCCCAAACCCTGGAGGTAATTTGAGCTCTGACAGATCAGATACACTGCCTCTTAACCTAGAAACACTTTTTAAAGAAATACACATAACACATTTTAAATAAAGTGTACTTCTTTTTCTCTAAGGCTGAAAATAGGAGGAAGAGTAAAAAGACAGTGCCTGTGCAGCTGTATGGGTCCACAGCTTTTGATGACATACAGTCAAACCACAATAATAAAGACACTGAGGAGGCCATAGAAAGTGTCCTTTTTAATGGGGTGTCCTTGTTAAGCAGGTTGGATTTAGAAAAATGTAACAGTGACAAAGCAAACTGTCCATAATAGTGAAGTGTCCATATTAAGTGGGTGTCCATAAAGTGGTGTTTGACTGTAACTTTATGATCATTGTTTGGTCAAGATGACTTTAAAGTGACTTGACTATGAAATAATAGTTATTTATTTATTAAATGGCAGGGCATACCAGTGGAAAAACTGTTTGTCATTCACAATGGCCATGTCACCTCAGATAGCAGTAAAGTTCACCTTCAAGCTGGAGATGTTTGTTACACAGCTCTGCATCTTCCTGGTGGAAAAGGAGGGTTTGGATCCATGCTGCGGGCACTTGGTGCACAGATAGAGAAGACAACAAACAGAGAAGCTTGCAGGGACTTGAGTGGGAGACGAATGAGGGATATCAACGATGAGAAAAAGTAGGAATCCAGGGCTGTGCTCTAGCGGAGCCCGGTGGCCCCTGGCGCCTAACTTTTGCCCTGGGGCGACTAGAAAATATCAGATTTTTCGCACAAATCATATGCTGGGCACCCTATATTTTACAGTTTCAGTGCACTTTTCCATAGAGCACAGCCTTGAAACCTTTCAGCTGATTTTTTTCTAATTTAAACAAAGGCCACTACACATATCAGACAACTACTACCATAACTGTGTGTTGCTTCCCACTGTCGCCAGAAAAGGCGACTGAGAAAACATTGATCTTGTTACCTTTAATATTTGTGACCACTTTCTTTCTTTTCGGAGTTCATGACAACTGACCAAACTTTTTATTGTTTTATTGTTTTTACGTGTTTATATTAAGAGTAAAACCCCCTGTTACTTTTTAATAGTATAAGGAGACTTTTGTTGGAGTCGTTACTTTTGGAGATTTGTTTCTTTTCTGGGGTTTGGACAGGATTCTTCAATATTTTTACTCTCCCTTTGGCTTGGACTTGTAAGAGATGTTTTTCACGATCTTTTGCTAAGGGAATTTTTTCTTTGATTTTTATATCTTTTAGAATAGCTGAGTGGGTTTCTAAACAAGCTGAGAGGGAGCGTGAAAAAGAAAGACAAAAACAACTGCGGATGGAGAGAAAGAGACAAATGCCTAAACATACGTTTGATGATGCAACATATACACAACACATCCAGGAAACTTGTGAACGAATTGAAGATGCCTTGCAGCAAGGTAAAACATTTTCATATTATCACATTTGCTGCAGCTGTTGTTCTCTATCCTTTATCAATAAAAAAATTGTCTTTTGGGAACCACCAACAGCCTTTATGTTACCGCCCTTTGGTAACCATCAGAATCAATACCCATCCGTTCCTTCCGTCCACCCATCAATTCTTCTATCTGTCTCTTCTTGTTCTGCTGATTCTCAAAGCAAGGCTGTGGCCCCAGGCGACAAGAAGATCTTAGTTTTTCCATAGAAATATCAAGCTGAGCACCCTGGATTTCACAGGTTCAAGGCACTGGGCTCCCTTTGAGTTTTCTTAGAGCACACCCTTGTCAAAGAGCCCTGGAACAGGGTTTGTGTTTGGGCAAAATAATAACAATAATAATAAAGTGAGTAAACTATTTTCACAGGTCTTAAAGCTGCAGGAAGTTCAGCATCAACAAGCACTTCAACATCCTCAGAGAGAACAGCAGTCAAACGTGTCCTTGCTGATGAACCATCAACTTCAAGTGGAAGCAAGAAAAGCAGGATGTTGTGAGTTTCCATTCATGTATCTTTTACAATCTTTGTCTGCCTAAAAGCGTTGGCAATAAATTTACTAGACACTTTATTATTTTTAACTATCCCATCTCTGTTTACAAAAAAGTCTTTTTTCTCAATGCTCATATGTAAGATCTTCTTTGGAATTTTTGGTAGAATGGGCAGCTTGTATAGCAGTGCAGTAATTATTATTGTATGACAGGCTGGTGGTTAGGTTATGTTTGCAAGAAAAAATGTATTTTACACCAGGGCAATCACTAAGAGCTTGGGACCAGGGATTTTCCCAGCTTCTACAGTGTTGTCATTAAGATTTAATAATGTAAGTAGCCGGGCTCTTGCAAAAAGTAACAGGTTATTTATCGCTTAAATTCTTCTATGTTTGTAATGCTTGACTTATTTAGAAACTTTGAGTGGCCGGTTGATTTTACTACAGTAGCCTCCTAAAAAAGGCGGCTACTGGCTACAAATGACAGCCCTGCTTCTATGAGCATTACCTCCAGCTACTTCCATAGGAAGCAAAAGGGAAATAGAACCTAATTAAGTAGACCTGAAATCTTAGTGACAACCCCATTAAAGTGATTTGATGAAGTGTTCAATAATATGGCAAGCTGGGAAAGTGGGAGAGCACTTGGGAGTCTGGGAGGTGTAAGTGATTTGGAACACTACCCTTTTAAAAACTACCATACTGTTTGCAGGACTAAACAATTTTTTGCTTCTTACTGACTAAGTGCAGTTTTTTTTTGTTCTTGACTGACTTAGTACAGCTACACCACCCAATTGGTGCCTCTCTTAATAAGTTGTATGACAATAACAGGGAACCTTTTTTGTCATTAAGGTACTCAGGGATGCTAATAAAATGTTAACTGTTTGTTTTGAACCAAAATCTTAAGATTATATTACTATAAACCTTTTTGCAACTGCTTGTGAAACTGCACAAAAACGTACACCCAAAAGCTGTGACTGTCAGTGTTCACATTCATAGGTACCAAACCATTTTTAAAGTTTCTGTCATTTATTGAAACTTTAGAAGAACTGTTTTTTGTCATGTTTTTGTCCAGGTTAGGAATGGATGATCTTGACAGCGATGAAGATGATGACGTGTTAGTTACTTCAAGAGATGAAAGTAAAGATATTCCTGCATTGTGTACTTCAACTACTACATCATGTACCAGCACCCATGTTGAACCCTCAACATCATATAACAATTTTGAAAACAGACATTGCATGGAGACTGGAGCAGAGGAAATTGTGGGAGAGAATGAGTTAGAAGGAGAAACCAAAGATCAAACAAAAGATTTCCAGGAAAAAGACTCTGATTCACCCCAAGGAAAAAGAAACCAAGAAGGAGGGCTGAGAGAAGATAGAATTAGTGAAAAGGACCAGGTTACTGACATACATCCTGCAGAAAAGGTGAGTGAAGTAAAAGCGTCACATGTTGGGGGGTCCTCCGGATTTCAAGTGGCAGGGATGATTGAAGGATTTTTTGGGGTTTGAAATTTTTGATTTTGGGATTTTAATTTTTTGGGGTTGGAAAATTTTGGCAAGTATTTTTTGGGGTAGCTTGATTTAAGTACAGATTTTTTGGGGTGTTTAAAACAATCTGAAGATTCTTGATAGTTCCCATGTATCCCAACCGTGTAGTTCGGCAAATACACTTTTATGGCTCGGAAATTTGGCATGGATTTTTTTGGGTTTTGATTTTTGCCTTTATTCGATAATCCCTGACACTTGAAGTCCCCCTAGCCATGAATTCTGGTCTTGGTAGTAAATAGATGTCATTGTGCAAATGGCAAGTGTTTCCGTAATGAAGAAGAATGCTCTTACAACAGAGTTCAGTCTTGCTTGCTTGGAGATTAGAACGAGAAATGAGGAGGCGATTACTTCTACATGAAACAGGAGGTCGAGTATTCTTCAGGATATTTACTTTTTATGTGTGCAGTCGCAGGCTATACGGGTGTAGAAAATACACGAAAATTCAAGGGCCCTGATTCCAGAGAAATTACATCATTGCCAGAAATAAAAAAAGTGATTTACATGGCATGTCATTACAATCATTGCCAAAAATAAACTATATGCTCATCGCAAGACCCATTTGCATACAATGAAAGGTTACAACACCCGACCATTGCCGTTTTGCTAAAGGTTCTTATTTTTTTTCGACCACTCAGTAGTGTTTACTTGTTCGAAAGTAATCAACGCTTTCAAGCAATAGAATTTGTGGACCGACACGTTTTGGAAAAGCTCTTAATTTAATCTTTCCTAAGCTTCCTTCAGAAAACATGCATGGCTTCGGTCACTGAACGATTCTTATTCCCAAATTCCACGGTCTCTGCAAGGAACGCCTGGCACAATGACACCCTTTTGTGTCCTAAATACGAAGAATTAAAACGCGTTGCAGATTATGAGTCTCGCTGCTTACGCAAGCAAGACTAATAATCTGTAAAGGAGGAGTCCACTACACCAAATGAAAACAGTCGATGTAGCTATATATATTATGTACATATTTCATAAAAAAAAACGACTGCCGATGACTGCTACATTGACGTTGACGATGACAAAGAAGATAAATACAACAGAGACAACAAAGACAATGATGTAAATGGTCTACTAGGTCAAATGCTTCTTTCAACCCAGGATTGATTTTATGTATGACTATTATCAGGGTTGTCAAAAGTAGCCAGCTGCAGGTGAAAATCCCCGCCTATTTAGTTAGTATTGGCCGGCTACTCTGCTTGGCATCTCTTTATGAATGGCGTTTTTTAAATAAAATATTCTTGGACTGGCCGCTTACTTTGACAACTCAGCTGTCTACTTTAAAACTTTCTGACAACCCTGCTATAATACACTGTACATTGCATGATACTAGGAGGAAACATAGGAACAGTGAAGTAACTTTTCTTCTTGTAGGTTGAGTTTTGTCTGGATGACTACACTTCAGCAGAGCAACTTGAATCAGTAGGAATGCAATGTCTTAAGGAGGAGCTGATGACAAGGGGGCTCAAATGTGGTGGGACATTACAGCAAAGAGCTCAGCGGCTGTTTGCTACCAAAGGTGTTCCTCTGGACCAGCTGGATCCTTCATTCTTTGCTAAACCAACAGGGAACAAGAAATCAAACGGAAAGAAGAAGTAAAGGAGTCCTTCACCTCTGGAATTTTGATTTGCCAGTCTAAGCAAACAGGCTCAGTGTTGAAATTATTAAAACACTACTTGCCATCATATGATTGAACAGTTTATCATTCTGAGAATTGTTACCTACAATAAGTTGCCACAACTTAAGATGAAGATTTTGGGATGAGTTTAACTGAGTGCAAGCCTTTGTGTACTCAAGCTTAAAATAATGGACTGTTGTTAGATTTTGCTAGCAATCGAACCCTTCATAATTTTTACAGTTCTGCTTTCTTCTATTTCTTTCTTTTTCTTTCACATGCCTAGAGAAAGTTGTTCATGACACTGTATTTTTTCTAAGATTTTATTGTCTCTTCTCTTTTTTTAAAAACAGTAAACGAGCTGAACATGTACCTGGAGTCAATAATAATTATTATTATAAACATTGAACCATGAACAATGTTTTATTTCAGGTTAAATACAACAACAATAATCCATGTTTATTATAATGTAAAAATATTTCAATTTGTCAAATATTTGTAGCAGAAAATAAACAACCTTACCTGATTCAACTCTTGAAAAATTCGCCAGTTGGCAAACTAAATGAAATGGAATTCAGTAACAGCGATGAAACCGTAACACTGAATCTTTTCTGTTGAACTTCTTTAATTTTAATTAATATATACACTGTACACACGTACATGTAGTTGCTTTTTTTAAGTAAATTTTCACAATAACAATTTTGTACATTATTAATGAAAGTGCATCCCTGAATAAAACAATAGCAGGGTTTGAATAAAGAGTTACCCAAGTGCTGTTTCAGAGGAATAATTATATAAATGTGGCTAAAGGATCCCTGCAAATAGGTTCTCTTTTTGGAGAGCAAGCAAGTTGCTTTGGCTGTAGTTTTTGAAAGTTAATGCAAAGCTGGTGTGAGAGCCAAATACAAGTACAGTTGACTCTCTCTTAACGGACACCTCTGTAAAACTGACACCTAGAGTTGGTCCTTGCCTTTCTTTACTCCCTATATTTGACTCTCTATAAGATGGACATCTCTCTTAGACGGACAATTAGTACCGGCCCCAAAGGTGTCCGACTTAGAAAGAGTTGACTGTACCAGCTTACAGGTTACCAAAATCAAAATCAAGTATTGAAATATGGCATTGTGGCTGTGTAAAACCTCTAGACCCTTGCAGTGACCACTATCTTATTTCACCTTTATTCTAACATAAGAAGAATAAGGCAGAACGATCCTCAAAGATGTTCTCATTTTTTTAATATCCTTATCTGATGGCAGAAGTACAATTACCTTTTCCCATGCATTACAACTACAAATTTACAGCAGATCATGTGACCTCTTAGTTAGCTCTTGTAAATTTAACTCTCTAAAAAATCTGAAAATATTGAAAACCATGAACATTGAGACCTAAAGGATTTGTTGGTATGGGTAAATTTATTTGCATTGCAAATAAAAAATAAAGTGCTCCTTCTTTTTCATGAGCTCTTTGCGTGGATGCATTCTGACAAGCTTGAGTCTCAATTTTCTTAGCAAGATTTTTACCTGTGTTTTCTCTAACCAATTATGAATTTTATTTTCTCCTGGCAAAAACAATATTTTATTCGCTGCGCTTGTTTGTAAAATATTGTTTTCTCACTCAAAAATAAAATTCATATCTTCGCGCCACCATGTAATATCCTCTATGTATATAAATATTTTTATCTCCTGATAGAGTTTTATTGCTCTATTCTAATTTTTATTTTATCAACTGGACTCTGGATGTGAGTATCAATTGGTACATTTGTCAAAGGACTGCTATAAGAACAAGTGCTTTTATCGCACTTAAAAAGCAACTTAATTGGTCGTTTTCTGTTGGTGTTTGCATGGAGCAGGGTACAGTCTGGTATTTCATCCAAGTCCTTGCTGTATGCCAACTTTCTCTTTTGTTTAAGCTTGTTCATGGTGATACAGTCCTTTGTAACAAAAAAGATAAAACCAAAATAATGGTACAACAGAAAAAAGCCTTACTTTGAACAAGTAGATAAATCTGCTTAAACAAAATGAAGGACTAAAATTAATGTCCTATGGGGCTAAACCAATAAATTAAATACTGCTTTTAATAATAATAATAATAATAATAATAATAATAATAATAATAATAATAGAAAATTTAATATTTTTAACAGCATATTACAAACAAACAAAACACTTGACAACAAGAGTCAAAATTCACTTTAGACTTACAACTGTATGGAAAGTAAAGTGGAAAACAAGACCATATCCCACCTGTTTGGAGACTGTCTCTGGAGTAACATTGGGCAAATCTTCTTTACTGGATTCTGGTTCCTGAGAAATGACCAGAAATAAAAAATGTCTTACTTCCCATAGTTGTCATAAGATACTCTTTTAGAGGTGTTTGCCAGTAGCATTAAATAGAGGTAATCCCATGGTAGTATTTCAATTCTCAGTTCTTCTTGTTTCTGCTCTGAATAACTTTTTCATCTTTTTCCATGGGTGTTAAAAGTCTTAGAATTTCAGATGTCCTTCCTTGATAGGTTTTTCAAAACAAAAATGTTGCCTAGGATTTCCTAGTTTTGCACTGCAGATTGCCTACCCCACATGACATTGCAACATCAGAAGCTAGTGGCTGCCAAAAAGAGGTATTGATATTTAAGACCACTTTTGTGTTCTAAACATTTTTACAAGTGATTATAAAAACTCCTCCGCTTCAGGTTAAAAGCGTGTTGCTCTTTGAAAAATTACCTGATTTTTGCTTTTAGATTTTGACTTCACAGGATCAGAAGTCTTCTCATTATTGACTGTTATTGGAGAGGTGTCAGGCTGTAAATTGAATAAATCAATAATGTTAGTAGTCGTTTTATGTTTAACAAGAGATTCAACTGAACACCACCATGTGAGCAGGGACCCTTCTATCTCCCTTCAGGGTAGACAGGCAGGCTTAAATACATGTACCACGTATCAACAGTCCAGTCTCAGCAGTATGCAAGGTGTTTGTCATATAAACCCACTGTAGTAATAGGCCTTACAGTATAGTTCCTTCAAGTCTCCTTAATTGAGGTAATAGAGCACCTGACTTGGACTAGCAACCACACAGAAAATCATAGATTCAACTTCTCCTGCAAGAAAACATTTTTTTTTCTTCAGGTTGCCTGTGTAACTGACAGAAAACCTCATTTCTTATGATCTTTTTCCTTCGTGACATCCAGTTAAATCATTTAAAGGGAAGAAGCAAATGTGCCATTTATCACTACAGCAAACTAACTCACCAGATTTAGTGGTCACTTATCATTTGAGAGTCATAATATCATTGACAAAAGATTGCACTGTTGTTTTTTCAAGATTCAGGGGTAAATTTAATAAAACTTTTTACAAGTGTAATTTACAAGAGTAGCTAGCAATAGTAGCTTGTTTTGAGTTAGCAAGTGGGAAGAAAGAGTGGATACTGACAGAAATACTAGAGAAGTAAATATAATAACAAAAGTTAACCTTGTTTTGTGCTTGTTTATCCTGGTACAACTTTTGGTGACACAGAAACGTATACTAGAACACTCACTTTATTTAGCTATGCATTTATTCAGCATAAAAGCCCTAATCAGCGATAAAAAGACACACCAGGCCCCGGTTGTTCAAAAGATGGATAGCATTATCCACCAGATAAATCACTATCCAGTTGATAAGTATTAGGGAAACAAATTGCACCATCCAGTGGATAGAGGTTTATCCCACGGATAGAGCTATCCACCTTTTGAACAAATGGGGCCAACCTTCCTTTTAAGGGGTGTTGTGGATCAAAAGGGTTCTTTGCAAAAATATACTTTAAGTTCACCTCTTTGTCAAACAGATCATATGAGCCCAGTGCATCCTCTGTTTTCTTTTGGGCTGCTTCAGCCTGTTCTTTTTCATCTACTGGCTCCTCTAAGAAAACAGCCATGTCAAAATAGAATTATTTTTTACCCCAAAGTTGCAAATGAGAGGTTCCTTCAATGCAGAATATTATTCACTACTACTATACGTGTACAAAGGCTTGTTATCACTGTAGTAGAGTATAAAATTTTTCCTTTGCTCCTTGAACTTTAATTTGCTGCAGGACTGAAACATCATAACGGAAATTCTACTCACCCATTATTGCTGATAAATCCTGAGGGATTATGTCTCTCAGCTGAATTGGTAAGTCCTCCTCCACAAGTGTTGAATTGTGTGGCGGTAAAACTTGTGAGGTACTAGTTGGGGCATCACCAACAAAGAAGTCATCTGAATTGACATCATCAAGGCAGGACTTGCATAGCGACATGGATTTGACAGTGGACAAAGAATTTTCATTACTGCACCATACACTTCCACACATGGAACAACAAGACATTGATTTGAATGAATATGTAGTTGTTGAGGTGAGGTGTTTTGACTTCATAAGTGGTGCCTTCTTGGAATGAAGTTTAGCCCTAGAAAAGACGTAACAGGCAAAAAGCAAAAATCATGATCACTTCATTACCACCCCACTGCTACTAGTCTGTCATCACTGAGTTTCATTAATGTGAGCTGTAGACCTTATTACTTACAGTTCACATCAGGTTGGTATGTTAAATTTAATTTTCTCTCGTCAAGTTATTAATAAAAAAAACAACAAGTATTCAGTTGCAAAAGGTAAACCAAAAAATGAAGCACAAGGCACCCAGACAACTGGAGCACACCTCGGTAGTTGGATATAAATAACTTCTTGCACAAATGAATGGGATGCTTGTGTGCTGAAGGGTTACCTAGCAACCCATTTGAACAGACTATAAAATTATGTTGTAAAGTTTGCAGCTGAGTGTAAAAGCACACTCTAGTACCATTACCAAAAAGCTAGATCTATACCTCTGTAACTCTTTTCTGTATGTTTTGCAGTCTTTATCATCATTGGAGCTAACTTTTGCTAGCAAAGCACTACTTGACACCAACTTTCTATCTGAAATATGAAACAGTAACAAATCTATTTGGCACAATAAAACTTCTACAAATGGGTGATCACTTCAACTTCTTTCAAATTTGACATACAAGTCACTTTGTCCATGAAGTGAGACAAAAATTAACAGTATACGTGGATTAGAGCTAGAAGGATTTGGTTATTATAAGGGTAAACAACTAGAGTATTACTGTGAAAGGTTTGAACCCAGGAGTCATTTCAAAAGTAGGTTGAGTTTGATCGTCCGGGTGAACGTAGTCCTGAATAGGACTGTTGTTGTTGACAGTGACTGACGTTTCGACAACCTGTGCGGTAGTCATCTTCAGAGTCAAGGGTATTGTAGAGTATTGTAGTACTAGCGTATTGTCATGTCTCTTAATATCAACCTAACTTCAAGACCTTAGAAAGGGTTTGCCCTGGCTGAAGAAATGGAGTCGAGTGGATAGCCTGTACTTACTCGGCATCTGTTTTTTATTATAAAAAAGGTAAAAAATGTTGATGTCTTAGCTTGCAATGACAACATCGCTTCTTACTTGTCTTGTGTGAGTTTTGGCTTGGAATACATGGAGTTCTGCTCAATGTCTTTTCCAATGGGATGTTGCTGATGTTCCTAAGAGCTAGGCTAGAACCACGCCCTGCAAATGGAGTCATCCATGTTTTCAATCCTGTTTTGTTATTACGTTAAAACAAAAACATCATTCTGATTAAAAATGGTCAACATATTTTTTCACAAAAAGTAGAAGCCACACTTCTCTTCCAACTAACCAGTGGAACAGAAGTCGATTCTTCAGGATTGAAAACGCAGGGATGTTGATTTACTGCTTAGCAATCTTCAAACAAGAAAAACCCTAAGTAGGAAACCCTGCCACTGGGTGATTCCAAAAAATATCCAGACCATACCACGGACGGCTTTTTGGAATACTGAGGGCAATTGGGGGGTTCTTTGAACTGGAAATCTGAAGGCACAGGGGGAATACTTACATATGTACCACTGGAATTCAGAAAGCATGGAGGGGTTTTAGATCTGGAACTTTCACAGGGGACACTGAGACAAGATTGTATTCCTTGAAAATGCTAATTTTATGGACTTAATCAGTTCACAAATAAAGCACAAACTGATGACACTGCTGATGACTGCGGAAGCAGGACACAAGACTAGCATCCATTGATCAGTGATGTTTTCATAGTCATTTGTTGAGGAAAACCAACAAAACATGGGTTGTAGATCAAGCTCCAGAGGCCTTAATGATACAAAACATCCATTTTTCTCTCATGAAAACAGCCTCATAAATTATTTTGTCCATTCAGTGCAAAAAACGTGGTCTTTTGACGGACAACACCATGTTAATTTTCGAACCTCATGGGATTGGGTGTGACTGCTAAACCCAAAGGCTCAAATCATGATGGCACAAATGAAAATACACTTGATCGTAATAATGTCTTCTGAGGGTACACACATTCAACACAAGGTATTCTTATTGGTTCTGTATGTTCCAGTCTGGAGCAAAGTAAAATTAATGTAGGTTGCATTATTTTGTTGAACAGCGGTAAGGAGAAAACTTTAACCTTTTTTGAGTTTTGATTCCTGAATTTCTTGATTCATATACATGTATGACTTCCTTTGTGCTGGCCACCTAGACTGAAGTACAGAAGTAGAGTCATTTGAAATATTTTGAGGTAAAATAAGCCAAATTGGGCAATGTATATCTTCAAATCCTGCCAGTAGGTCTGAAAATTTGACGAAAATATGGAAAATCCAAACAGGAGGGGGTTTAACGATTATAGAATTCCAAGGGCATGGGGGATAACACATCTTAGGAGTTCTGAAGGTAATGGGGATGAAAATATGGAAGCTGTCCGTGGTATGGTATGGATATTTTCTATAATTGCCCATTTTGAACAAGCAAATCACTCAGGGCTAATGGGATTACTAGAACTGCTGGAACTAACGACTGATGCATTAATTCTGACAATACAAGTGACAGCTACCACTTTGTGGATATAGTTATTTGAAGCTGTGAAATTGGTACCACAATTTATATTAACCATGCCATGTTTGCTCTTATTTTTCTGACTGGAGTACACACCAATTACTTGAAGGTGACGAATGTATTTAATGTATGTTACGACTAATAATGTAATAAACAGATAAATAATATTTCAGGATCCCCACATGACTATGTTTTTGGGGATCCAGGATTGGCTTTTTCAAAGGCTGGCATTTGTGATTTTAGCGCAGATGGGGTGCGAGATCCGGTATCATAATTATGAACGGGATACAGGATTTAGCAATTTTATGATAAGATTTGTGAAATGACATCGTAAAGAACCGGCATTGATCCAATACTCAAGAAGGGAGAAAATTTTGACTGAGGGACAATTTGGTCAGGATGATGGGATGCATGCCCGTTGAATAGCTTTAAGCTTATATGACGAACTCCCACTATTATTTGTCCTGCAGCGGTACTGCCCCGTTTTATACTTGATTATTTTTGGAAACCAGGTCAAGTCTAACGACTCTGGGTCATTAATGTCATTAATTTCTACAAGGTTTAGCAGTGCCTTTGCCATGAACTAATTAAAACACATAAAACAAAAACAGCCATACATTTTCTCGCAAATTTAAGGCTCAAAGGAAAATCCCTTCTTTAAATTCAAAATATATTTACTTGCCTTTAACTTTCAGTGGGGGAAAAGCTGCTTGTTTTGAGTTCGGCTTGTCTTTTGAAGAAGGTGCCCACAAGTCATCCGGCGTTTCTGGAGTGGGAAAGTGGTCCTTCGTAGCAATTTGAACTGGCTTACTTTTCGAGTATGTCGCAAACGCGTTCTTTTTTCGTCCAAACATTGTACTGAGATCATGTGAGATGTGACACAGAGACACGGACTACCACCACTCGCTAAAGCAAACCCACGACATTTTTCGAGATTATTTTCCGTTGCAAGAACTCCCCTTGTCCTTAGCTTTTCATTGGCCAAAAGATAATCCTTTTAAATCCTCCACTAGCAACGAAAATCCCTTACTACACACACGCCATTTTTAGCACTTTTGTCCGTCAATCCGCCATTTTGACCTACTGACAGGGAGTTCCGAATCTTCCCGAGTAAGACCGACAATAGCTCCGAGTGACGCTACTAACTATCATTGGCTAATATCCTCCGATAATATTTCCGACTTTACATGTTCCAACTGGCGGGAAATATGAGCGGGAACTTTCCAGAGAAAAGAGAAGAGGAATTTGACAGCAAGAAGTTTGGAAACGTTTTTAAAGTGACTCGACCCAGTTTTTTTGGGGGGGTACCATCCTACTTTGAAGCTCTCTGGTATCCCCACCTTTACTTTTATCGTAAGTCTAACACATAGAATGGATAACATATAGATCAATCTACAATATAACATAAAATTTATGGCGATCGGAGTAAATGTCACGTGGTTATAATGCCACGCCCCTTTGAGGTCTGAGTCGAAAATTTCTATATGTTTGCCTTGCTCGAAATCGCGCGCATTTACAAGGCCCTAAAGCGTTTTGCTGACTTGCAAGGACCCATCTGTTATAAGGATGCCCAAAATAAAGAGATGAATCTCATAGTTTATTAGATATAATCCGTGTAAAGTTTGCTTATCATTTACGCATAAATTATGACCTAAATTTGGAAACCGCTGAATTTCTCGAATTGGGTCTTTGCGATTTTGGTGAAACTCTGTTCAGCGCAAGGCACTAATGCGCACTATGTGTAGCCGAGAGATTTTCACGAAAAAATGCCGGCAACAGCAGATTTTCGACTCAGACCTCAAAGGGGCGTGGCATTATAACCACGTGACATTTACTCCGATCGCCAAAAATTTTATGTTATATCGTAGATTGATCTATATGTTATCCATTCTATGTGTTAGACTTACGATAAAAGTAAAGGTGGAGATACCAGAGAGCTTCAAAGTAAGATGGTACCCCCCCAAAAAAACTGGGTCGAGTCACCTTAAGTTAGTTATCTAAGCTTAACCTACAACTTTGCAAGGGTTCCTTAAAGTGCAGCTGTTAGCAGAGAGGTAAATTTCATTTGCACCTTAGAGAACCTCTAAAACCATTTCGGTCTTAAACATGTTAAAAGGAACTGTTGAAAGATATTTTCCGCCGAAATCCACGTTGCATTTTGAATTCGCTGTGGCTATATGGCCGGTAACCGGTCAAGGTTTTCAAAACACTAAATGGCCGACAGTCCCATATTCTCAGTAAATTTCACAAAATTTTAAGATTCTAGCTAATCTAAACTATCATATGTCGATTAAGACAAGTCAAGCGATCCTGAAATGCCTTATAGATCTCAAGTCTAGTGTTTGGTTTACGCTGGGCTCAGAAGACGAAACCGTGTTTTGTGACACTTGGAACTTTTTTCAGCTCGACTGCCGGTCAAGGTTTTCAAAACACTAAATGGCCGGCAGCTAGGCAATATTCTCAGTAAATTTCACAAAATCGAAAGATTCTAGCTAATCTAAACTATCATATGTCGATTAAGATAAGTCAAGCGATCCTGAAATGCTTTATAGATCTCCAGTCTAGTGTTTTCCAGAAGCAGCAGACCCAACTAACGCGTGGACACTTTTCCCGCCGGTTTTCCGCGGAGGCCGTATGAAAGGTCAAGATGTTATGACGCCAAACGTCGCCTGTCACGCCATACTTTGAAGAGAAAATAGTAACGAACATCCAAAGACTCGAGACCAACAAAAACATGATATAGAAATCTCACAAAACTGGCTGGTTTGATCAGAATCACGACTTATGATAGTTCAGAACGGCTGAATTTTTTCAATTTTGCCAGCAAGTTTAAGCCCCGCCTAAAGGTTTGGATTTCTCAAATATTGGTTAAGATTTAATTGCGAAATATGCAAAGTCCTACTTTTCTGACACACCTTGGAAACACTGTGGCAATTCATGTGGCTTATCCATCAGCTAGGTTTCTGGGCAACTGCTACAGTACCATAGTCCCTGGGGGTTATCAGTTTCACAGATGCCTGCTCATGAATAAAAAGTTGTACCACTTAATGTCACATGTCTTGCTGTCACAACCTACCATGTTTTTCTCTTCATTCCTCCTTTCACAGAGGCATAGAGTGTTATACATACAAAAGCCGGCTTATTTCAATATTCAAACGAAAAAGTGATGTTATGCATGAAAGATTCTGTATGAAGGACAACACAAAAACATTAAAATGGCAAAGGAAGTCGTTTAACTCTCCTTCATGCATAACCCGCCATTTTCAACAATCGACCATGTGCTTCGGACTATACTCCAGTCCCCGTCTAAAATATAAATTGTCTAAAGTGAAACTATACCCCCACCCTCTGGGCACTTGCAAATCCCCACGTATGTCCCACGTCTCCCCGGGGTGGGAGTTTCCAGTGACAAGTGCATTACCGTTCACAATCACCATCGGTTCAAGAGGTAATCGGCTCCTGGTTTTAAATGTCGCGTAAATTTAAGGCGAATGTGTCAGTAAAACCAGTATAAAATGTTAAGCCCGTAATTAAAATTCGAGGCGATAGATGAAAGGTCGCACGTAACACTAAAGTTGAGCGAGGTTAACCATTTGCGTTTACTCGCGACCTCTCAAGTGTGTCTTCTCTTTTTTATTTACTCACAGTAAATAGTATTTTACGCCAATTCTCTTGGCTTGGTGTTGCTCTCTTGGGCTAACCACCCTTGAGATTTAGGTACGAAATTACGGCTAAGAAACGTTGACTGCGGATAAAAGTTTCGCATTCCTCTGCTCTGAGAAACAAGACGCCTGCGCACAGTCTATAGGTATCGATGACATCCCTAGCCTGCGAAGCTGGCTGGATTCCTGTGCCCGGGAACTTTTTTGGCGGCAGAGCCGCCATGCGAACAATACAGCACTCCCACGCGTATCCCACCAGCTACGCAGGCTACCGGCTCCCACGTGTAGGGGGTTTACGAGCAACTCAGTCGCTGAGCTTAGAGTTACCAGTTATCCGAGTTTACATCTTGGCGTTCTTTAATCTTTACAGTAGCTCATATGTCTTGTTTACAGCATCACTTAACGAATTTTGCTCGACAACTAACTGTAACTAATCTTCACTACTCCTAACTTGTGTTAAATACTGGCAACTTATATAAGTAAAACGGCGTAGGTACCTTCAGGCTTGCTGACCATGAGAGTTACAAACGCTTGTCCGAATGACTTACACGAATTTCCTGTTGATAACCAAAGTGGAATAGACAACCCCATAAGAAAAGCAATGAAAGCGTGACAGCTAAACCCACGAGGCTCTACCTAATAAACCAAAACAGGAACTCTGATGTAGGTAACAATCAAGGTCAGTCCAAAACGTGCCCACTTCAAGGACTGACACTCAAATTTAATAAATGACATTCATGTTTAAAAACTACTTGAAAAGGTAATAGAATTTGAAAGCTTGTCGACACAAATATGGTGGATTAAGCTTGATCTATAAACTGATAATAACAAGTCTAGTCACGAGTGAAACGTCAAGCATAAACATGAAATAAGCTTAAAATAACCTACAAAATACTTCACAACACGCTGCAGGTGCGAATTGAAAGTACAGCCACCACAACAGCTATCGATGTGAATGAGCTAAGTAGTATCCCCTAATTTTAAATATAAATCAGAACGTAAAAAAACTGTCAGTGAGTACAAAACTGACACTAAAGTACATCTAAGCTCTTACCTTCTTTGCTTTCATTTATATTGGCTACAAGTAGCATGCTATTCATTTGTCAGTTTTGGAAATGCAGTTCTCAACTTCCTAGCCATTGGTCAAACTGACAGTTATTAAGTAAACTGGAAGTGAATCATTTCTCTAGAAAAGTTTACTTAAAAGCTCAGGCCGCAATTACAGAAAAGAACCGATAAATTCAAATTCAACTTTTCAAAATTATTGAGAGGTCAAAATCGAGTGATCGTGACCGTTAAATCATCTCACTGTTTTTTCCTTTAGGCAAGACGCAAAAAGCTATTTTTCACCTTAAGGTGGCTCGACTGGATTTTTTTAGGGGGATACCTCCCAAGTTTGAGCCGTAACTACGTCGGCATGAGTAAAGATATGGAAAAAAGGTTACCACAACTGTATTACATAAAGATGAAAATTTCTTATGATCTGGGTTTTATTGCAATCGGAGTCTCCATGGCAACGTAATGACGCCATTACGTTTTTCATTTATTGTTGTGTTTCTCTGTACCAGGAGTTTTTTGAAGAAATCGCTTGAGGGAGTATGTACCTGCTATAATTGCCTCCATTATGGCAAAGATTAAAGAAATTCTATGAGAGCGTTTTCGAAATATTTTGAAATGCAGTTTTAAGAATCATAAAAACAATGAAATAGCATGCTAGCCGCACAATTCGCTAATATTGTAAGAAAATGATAAGCTTTGGGAACGCGGCTTCATCTCATAGTGGATTGATTCCATTGAAAACTGCATACAAAAAAAGAGGGGAATTGCACTGGGCGATCGCGAGTAAGAAGGATTTTATCAACTTGCATTCAACTGCTTTTGATACAGTTTTTGAAGGTAATTTGGTCCATGCCTAAAAATTTCGCATTTTTCCAAAAACCGCTCGATAAATTTTTTTATAAATTCGACAATTCCGAGATCAATCGTCAAGAAATATTCCCTGCAAGTTTTAAGAACATTGAAAACTGGGAAGGCTTTTAAACAGGGCCTCAAATATAGCCAATTTTCCCCCCAGATTTTGTGTTTACAAGCGAGCGTCCTCATTGTTCACTGGCATTGTTTTCAAGTTTCATATACACGTGCACATTTAGCAAAAACGCAGAATTTGCATCAAAAAGGACCCTCGGTTAAATCTCCGGGATATGCTAATTACCGGGTAAAGAGGTTAGTGCTACATTATAACATCAGAGCAACTCTTTGTGAGAGTTTCTGTGATGTTATAACCCGAGTAAGATAATAAGTATTGCATCCTACACGATGAGCCGTGACGTTCACCGTTTCGGCTCTCACTGCTATCTGTGACGACAAGCCAATTATTAGCATATACCGGATATTTCTTCGGAAAGTAATCGAGAGTTCTTTTTTATGCAAATTTATATCTTTTGCTAGTTGTGCACGTGCATATGAAACTTGAAAACAATGCCAGTGAATAATGAGGACGCTCACTTGTAAACACAAAATCTGGGGGGAAAATTGGTTATGTTTGAGTCCCTATTTTAAAGCCTTCCCTGTTTTCAATGTTCTTGAAACTTGCAGGAAATATTTCTTGACGATTGATCTCGGAATTGTCGAATTTATAAAAAAATTTATCGAGCCGTTTTTGAAAAAATGTGAAATTTTCAGGCATGGACCAAATTACCTCCAAAAACTGTATGAAAAGCAGCTGAATGCAAGTTAATAAAATTCTTCTTACTCGCGATCGCCCAGAGCAATTCCCCTCTTTTTTTGTATGCAGTTTTCAATGGAATCAATCCACTATGAGATGAAGCCGCGTTCCCAAAGCTTATCATTTTCTTAAAATATTAGTGAATTGAGCGGCTAGCATGCTATTTCACTGCTTTGATGATTCTTAAAACTGCATTTCGAAATATCTCGAAAACGCTCTCATAGAATTTCTTCAAACTTTGCCATAATGGAGGCAATTATGGCAGGTACATACTCCCTTAAGCGATTTCTTCAAAAAACTCCTGGTACAGAGAAACACAACAATAAATGAAAAACGTTATGGCGTCATCACGTTGCCATGGCGACTCCGATTGCAATAAAACCCAGATCATAAGAAATTTTCATCTTTATATAATACAGTTGTGGTAATCGTTTTTCCATATCTTTACTCATGCCGACGTAGTTACGGCTCAAACTTGGGAGGTATCAACCCCAAAAAATCCAGTCGAGCCACCTTAACTGCCTGATTACGAGACTAAACACGCCATTGAATAAGTGGCAACCAACGAGAATATGGTTCAAAACCACTTAAACATAGCATTGTTAAACGTGTTTTAGTATTTAAACGGTGGATATGGGCATATTTTTATCCCCTATAAATTTTTCATCTGTTCGCATTTCCTAGCTGAAAGTCTAGTGATCCGAAAATTATAGGGATCAAAACTTACCTGTTCGAAAATTTCAGCCAGAAAAAAGGCTCCCGAAAATTTTAGGTGACCTTTTTAGGGTAAAAATCCGTTGAAAATGGGCAATTTTACCATGTTTTAGATGTTCGAAAATCCTAGGAGAGGCAGTCAAGCAAGAAATTTTACAACAAATGTTCCGAAAATTCTAGATCTCAAATCGTCTTCCGAACAGATATTTTTCCGAAAACTGTCGTTGGGGTGCCCCTGTTGAATTTTACTAATTAGACATGTACCCGCCAAACCACCATTGGGTCGTGGCCTGGCCTCCTGCGGTACATCGGAATCTGTTGTTGACATCAAAATAGGAACCAAAGTTGTCTTCATTTGGTACAGCTCCCTCAGTTGGTGCGAAAGTACAGCCAGTGGCACTGCTATCGATGTGAATGAGCCAAACATTAGTCTTCTGCCAAAACTTAGCCGTGGCACCGGCACCTCCAGCCACGTGTCCACGGATGTTCACATACTCTACTGGTTTGCACTGGCCTGAACCAACAAAATTCATGATGTCGAAACTACTGAACCTGCCTCTTAAGTAATTTCTGTAGTCGATCGATTTCGGGAGTTTTTGGAAATCCGGTCGATTGAAACTGCATGTTGCACGCCAGTGAGTTGAATGGCTGCGGACACTTTTCATTCGAGCAAGAGTCTGGCGGTACGCATCCCAGTTTGGATTGTTTTGGTTGATTGGTGCGTCTTGTGCGAAGGCCTTCGTTTGAAAACTTGGTAAATTCTTTGACAGTAGGTTCCATGACATCACCAGTGTCCAAGCTGCATTCGGTTCCAATGAGAGGTCGCAGTAAGTCATAAATCGATTATCGTTTTTGTCAAAAAGCCAGTAATAGCCGTTGCTCGTCACCCCATGTTGAAGGTAGTCAAGGCATGTTCGAGGTATGAAGGCATTCGTTCCCACATAGATGTCATTTAAAGTCTACAATTTCAAAAAAAATATTGAAGGACACTGCGCACCGTCGGGTAGGTGTTGGGGACGGGGGTTAGTATCATGGGTTCATAAAATTGCAGGACCAAAGAGAGAATGAGCTAGCTCATTATCTCTTGCAGGACCTTAAAGCTGCTGAACTTCCTGCAGTTTTCAATGAATTAACAAAACGACTCAAGTTGGTTAACCTAGAATTATACCATTTTGAATAACCCCAAGCCTTTCCAAGGGGTTAGGGAACGGAGGAAGAGGGGAGGTGTCTTCGCTGTCTCAGTCCCTTTTTCATTTCTTTCTTTGCGCGTGGTACTCAGGCTACCGTAAACTTCCGAAAGTAATGACTCTCGCTACTTTCGGAGGTCGCTACTCTAAGTTCGAGTGCCTAAAGTGCGTACCGTACATGGGCAGGGCCGTAGGAAGTTACGCAAATATATTCTCGACAAAGTGTGAAAACATACACAATTTTTATTTGGAGAACATTGTAATATGTTGTTTTTTTTAAATACCAATTCAAAGAATCAGTCTTCGAATATGCTATACGTATAGTAGCAGTCAATTCCGATTAATATCAGTAATATTAAATCTTATTGTAAACTGTTGGATTAGGTCGTTGCAGGTTTTTTATAATCTGATTAAAACTAAATATAGCTTTCTATATGTATAATTTCTGTTAATCCTTGTAAAAAGGGAAATTCTTTTAGAGGCTGCTACTTTCGACGTGTCGTTATTTTCGGGAGTCGCTACTTTCGAGATTAGCTAACACCTGTGAAATTTTATCGCTACTTTCGGGGGATCGCTACTTTCAATGGGTCGTTACCATTCGGAACTTTACGTTATGCTCAACTTAGCAAAATACAGCAGGTGTCTGAGTATTGGCCGGAATTTATTGCGGTCCACCCTAATTCCCCGTAAGTAGTTTTTTTTTTAGGGGAGGGGACGGCTGTACACAGGATGTTCACGCAGTACACAAGCTAGATACGAGTAGACATTTTTTTTAAAAGAAAAATCCTGTTATTGACCAATAAAAACGCCGCAATAATTTATTCCATAACAATTTGCGAACAGAAGACAAAGGTTTGTGCACCCTCATGGAGCTTCCAACATAAACTTTGAGCATCGTTGTTTTTATCATTGATGTTTGCAGCCTTTCATAACCAGTCTCCTCTAATAACTATGATGGTACGTACATTTTAAACTGCAATTTCGGAATTGTTTGATGTTTGGCATTCCCAAGTTTGCTTCGAGTGAATTGCGTAGTAAGAGGCAAATGTCTTGTAATTCAACGCTTGATATAAACCACTTTTGAACAAGAAATGAAACATCCCGAAAAAAGAGTCACGATTTAGTACTACGCTACAGCATTGTTAATTAAAGTAGAATGGTTGAGAAACCCTATGTTATATGTTTTTGTTAGCCTTTTTGGACCTGACCTTTCAAAACGTTCAATAATATTCCTCTCATTTTGAACTTACTTTGCATTAATTTATTCAGTCACAATTTGTGAACAAAAAACGATTGTACTCGGTCAGGGAGCTTCCAATGTAATCTACAGCCTACCGTTGTTTTCTATGGTCGGCCATTTGTTTCAAGATTATGACACGATATACGTGCGGTTTTTTGCCACGTAAACTTGCGATCTTTCCTGCTTTGTGGGTTTTTTTTCCAAAGTATGTGGCCATTTTCTTCTCAAACGCGCATATATATGCGCACAACAAGAGCCCATACATATGCGTTACAAACAAGCATGTGTATGTGGGGTCACAGAAAGTCGTCGCATAAGAGGCACCGAATTATAGCGTCAGCAAAACACCCCTTCAAGTACGATAGAGCTGAAAAGTAACTTCAGTTTGAATCAAGTATGGCCGTAATGGCCGCGTTAATTTCGAGCAAGGTTTGGTTCTTATTCATTGCCCTCGACCTTGGTGGTTGATGGCTCCCCGACAACGGATTTGTTGGAATCCATGGATTGGCGTTTGTGGGGAGTGATGAAAAACGAGCTCCCCTAAAAACGCCTGCTTGAGAGGCTGCTTGAGAGGCTGTGTACGCTATTTCACAAATGCTGACCGAAACAACGATCGATTCAGTCAGAAATAAGCGTCAGACAGGCCAAACACGACTCATAAGCTCACGTGTGATAATGTGAAACATGACCTTGAGAGTCTGCTTGAACAGATCAGTTTTTCTTCTTTTCTCTCTCTCGCGCGAATTATCACCTTTTCTCCTCCACGAACAAAATCTAAGCCTCCTAGTCTCGAAGCTTTTTATTCTTTCCCTCCATTCCATTAACTCTATAAATTCTATGTTTCTTCTTTCAGGGACCGCCGAGACCATTTTAAAGTGGTAGGGCTAAAAAATCTCGCCAATAAAAAGAAACATTAAGTTCAGTGTTTCGCCATTTTATATCTTGCATTTGCGCGCCATCTTATTTGCAACCTCAACAAATTTAACATGAACGTCGTCACGTGTTATGGTATCCAGTATAGCCAATATGTTAAATAAATCCTCCTTAGATTGCTACTTTTTGAAGTTGTCCGCAGTGCCGAAGTCTCTCTTGCGGTCCTCATTGCTGGAAACAAACTTATGTGCGACGTCAGCTATAGAGACACTGTCTGTTCTCAGCTTGTGACCATTCAACACTACTACTGTAGGTTGCTAAACCTTTCGTCACTCATCCTGGATCAAAGCCACGTCTTTAGACGCCGTACAGATGAGAATGAACCCTCGCCAGCAGTGCTTGTAGTAGGATTTACAGCAAACTGGAGCTTACAGATGGTTTGGCTTCCTGAATTAGCTTCTTTTTTGGTTCTGGAAACTTTAACACCGCCATCAGGATTTCGTCAAAACGTGATATCTTTTCCTCCTTTGACATAACTTCCAAAATACTCAGCTGCCCAGGTAGCGCCCCTGTATCAACATCTTCGCCGTATGGTGCTTCAAAGAACTATTGAACTCTGCCTCGTCGTCACCATTAACAGCTTTAACCAAGAGGGTCTCCATCTGGGCGTAGGAGCTAAAGCTTTCCTGATTAACACACTGATAGATAGCCCTGACGATAAGATGAATAGCCTCATAATAGACCCTCTAAGTTTGGGGATTTGGGGATAGCTTGGTGCACTATCACCAACCTCCAGTCTTGCCGCAGTGCGTCGTTTTCTTGGAATCGTTGGTTCGTCAAGCAGGCTTTCACTCCTGCGGGCAACATTAGCATAGAAATGGTCAAAGCTCTGATCATTGGTGGGTATTTTTTGTGAGCATCTCCTTGGTTAGAATTGCCAGACCTTCTCCACTGACAGCAGCCATATTAGTACCGTGAAGATCCTTAAATAGATTATCGGTGTGGGAATAAAGGTGCTCTCGAAGATGCAAAGCAAAGAAAAAGTCAAATCGCTCCATTTGGGCCTTACATCTTATTATCCTTGCACGCAAATCGGGTTGTAATAGTTCGGACAAGGAAACATCCCACTCTTTCATAGGGCAAAGTCCAATAATTCCACGCGAATTTTTTCCGTGTCAACTGGAGCGCTAGAAAATAAATCCCAGCAATAAAGGGTAGGGCAAAGGGGGGAATTTCAAATATCCCATGATGCATCGCTTCATACTATATTATCAAGCTTCTGAGCGCACGTGATCCTATCAGTTCAACAGGGACGTGACAGTTGAACAACGGTGGAAAGCGACTTGTTTCGCCGATAAAACTCTCTGTACCTTTGCAGTGTCGCTCTATCTACGATTTTAGTACTACTACACCAAATATACCACTTGTTAAGTCAGAGAGAGTCTTTTGGCCGCCGACGATGAGTTAACTAGCCTTACGATAGGCAGTCCACGCAAATGTTCTTAGAAGCTAGCGAGGAAGGTCTTTGCTTCAGTACGTGCTGTTTTAACATACGTTGATAAAGCTCTCCATGGATTAACAAGCGATTTCCACGTACTTGTCAAGAAATAAATACATATTCTAGGTGTGAGATTTCTCTTCGTTGCTTGTTTGTGATCGCGGTGCTCATGTTGTCAGTTCAATAATTTACGCTGAACATCATAATTTGTCAAACATAAACAGAAAAAAGCTTTATTAAGTAATGGGTGTTACTAAAACGAAGACCCCAAAACGAAGACCTAAGACCTAAGACCCCTTGGACTAAAACGAAGACCCTATGGACTAAAACGAAGACCCCATGGACTAAAACGAAGACCCTATGGACTAAAACGAAGACCCTATGGACTAAAACGAAGACCCCTTGGACTAAAAACGAAGACCCTATGGACTAAAACGAAGACCCTATGGACTAAAACGAAGACCCTATGGACTAAAACGAAGACCCCTTGGACTAAAACGAAGACCCCTTGGACTAAAACAAAGACCCCATGGACTGAAACGACTGATGCTAACCGCTGAGGGCAATGCCCGCTCCCGTAATTTTTTACGGCAATTTGGGAATGTTGTGGAATTTCCTCTGTGATAGTCAAGTCTATCACTTACCTTTCCATCAGGTTTCTTTGCGGAAAATATTTTGCATGTTTTAAACCTCTGTGGAAGTGTTTACGGTGAAGATGACGTCAGTTTATTTAAATCAAAGCTTTTTGCAGGGTGAAGGCGAGAGGGCCCTCTTGTGTTGTGTGGTTATAATGCGCGTGTGGCTATAATGCGATTGGCGTGACAAGCCCAAAGGTCATCAGCGTGTTCATGGGAGGCCTAGGCAATCAAAAAGGCTTTTGACAGGATTTGTCTTGAAGACTTCCGCCAAACGTGTTATGGGCGCGTAGTTGGGGTTTGAGGGAGGAGGAGGTCCATTCGCTTTCTGATATTTTATGGTTAAAAATTCATGGTCGGATGATTTGGGTGTCATCCCGGGTGTAATGAGTTAAGAAAATATAACCGCGCGCTCCAGCTTTCTAAAATATCGAAGAATTGTATCAATGCATTTAAAAAACAAAGCAGTGACAACACCTAGTACAGGGAGGGAATTTCTCATTGACGAATTCAAGGACAGAGGTACCTCGCGCTCTTTTTATTACTTTTTACCTCATCAATAGGGGCAAGAAAGCCTTCGATCTAGAACATTACTCGAGTACAGGTTAACATTTCGAGTTTCATTTAAGCGAGGTTCATTTGTCTTTATGCCGGGTTTTATTTGTTTTATTTATATCCCTGTCATACGCTGTTACGATATTCTATCCTCTATTGTTAAAAAATGACTAATCTTTACGGCTTAAACAGTTGTTTTTCTGATAACTGTGATAAAAAAATAATAATAATAAAAGAAAAAGAAGGAAAAAGACAAGGAAAAAAATCGCATGTTCGACGAGACTCGAACCTAGGATCTTTGTTCCAACAATATGGTTTTACCACTAGGCCACGAGGGCACTCTCGCCTTCACTCTGCAAAAAGCTTTCATTTAAATAAAACTGACGTCATCTTCACCGTAAACACTTCCAAAGAGGTTTAAAACATGCAAAATGTTTTCCGCGAAGAAACCTGAAGGAAAGGTAGGTCATAGACTTAACTATCACAACTAAATACTGCAGCGGAAATTCCACAACATTCCCAAATCGCCGTAACAAATAACGGGAGCGGGCATTGCAGGCATTGCCCTCAGCGGTTAGCATCAGTCGTTTTAGTCCATGAGGTCTTCGTTTTAGTCCATGGGGTCTTCGTTTAAGTCCAAGGGGTCTTCGTTTTAGTCCATAGGGTCTTCGTTTTAGTCCATAGGGTCTTCGTTTTAGTCCATAGGGTCTTCGTTTTAGTCCATAGGGTCTTCGTTTTAGTCCATAGGGTCTTCGTTTTAGTCCATGGGGTCTTCGTTTTAGTCCATAGGGTCTTCGTTTTAGTCCATGGGGTCTTCGTTTTAGTCCATAGGGTCTTCGTTTTAGTCCATAGGGTCTTCGTTTTAGTCCAAGGGGTCTTAGGTCTTAGGTCTTCGTTTTTGGGTCTTCGTTTTAGTAACACCCATTAAGTAATGGCAAAGTACATATACAAAAACACCCACTTCTTCGCTACAACGGATCCTAAAAGAATTATCAAAATGTCTTTAAAGGTTTTATACGCCAGTTGAGGTCCTACGGCATGCTATTCCATGACATTTGCTCGCCTGTATATTTCAAGTTCGCCACGCGCGGTGGTAACCGGAAGCCACCATGAGAAACCAATTTCACCTAAAATAATGAAATAAAAAAGCTTTAATACCATAACCCATTGAATTTAAACATTCATCATACCCTCAAGAGATAATATTTGTGTTTTTATCGGCGAAAAAAGAGCGAATTCAAGAAAAAATGTCCCATCTTCGCAGGACTTAGCATAAAGAAATTGAAACCTTTGTCTCGCATCTTAGCGGAGAAAGGGCAGAAAAAGCGATATTTCAAAACGATCAAACGCATAAAAATCGCGAGGTCGAAAGAGGTCGGAGCGTGGAACTAGTATCAAGCACTCCTTGTCCGCCGATTTAAATAATTTATAAGGGCAAATCTTGCTAGAATAAAGACAGTTTTCGATAATTGAAAGTCATCTAAATAAATATTCACTTGCGAGTTAAAACAGCATGGCTTAACAGGGTCGTAAACGGGAGCATTAATGCGTGAAATGACCATGCAAACATTTTACATTATCAATCAGATACCAAAGATTAACAGGACAAACTGAAACTTACCTTGGATGAGCTGCATCTGGAAATTCAGGTCGTTGAAAATCTCCCTCGAAATCCTCGAACGCTCTTTCCACGGCGGAGGGAAGACAGAAATTAGGCGCGTAGCATCATGGGATATATGAAATTCCCCCCTTTGGGTAGGGCTATAGCCCTACCAGCCCCTCCCCCTCCGCGGTCCCTGTCTTTTGTATTCTTACACTTTAATAGCCTTCCAACCGCCTCTCTTTCCTTGCTCCTCCACTTTAATCGTGATTTTCATGATTATCTAACTCGTTCTCGTTCAACTTGCATAAAATGTCCCTCAGGTATCAATTTGCTATTAGTTCTCAAGCCCCGATTATTTGGCCAAGGATATCCCCTTGACTGTCCGTAAGAGCCTTACCACCACTAACTTTAAAAAGAAACTAAAACTTTACTTTTTAAGGCTGAATTGAGTTAGCGCAGGATTCTCATAGTTTATTGTTAGTTTATTTGTCACTAGTACCACTAGTTTTATCTCTGCCATAGGTCCCATAACATTCTGCTTTCGTTAAGCCAGTAGGAAATTATTGACACCGGCTCTCGACCTTCTGCGCGGCGGTTTTCACTTATTCCGTTTATACGTTAAAACTAAAAAAAAGATAGAAGACTTAAACATTCATTAGATACTACATTATAGAACATTATATTACATTATATTCATCTTCATTGTAAAAAATGCGTATCTGGGTACATTAAATATAATTTCATGGAGTTTGTGTTACCCGCGGTTGCGTGACGGTTTCAACATTTTCTGCAAAAACATCGAAAATGAACTGCGCGTTGACCTCTCTCGGCGGGTTGCTTTTTGTTTGCCCAAGCTGGATTTTTTATATGTTGTACTACAACAGTAGGGCTTTTCTGAGGTATAATAATTCTCCTAAAATTCCATGTACCAAGCCGTGATTTTTTCCTTCAAAGTTTTGCAAAATTTCATTGTTTATGAAAGTGCCGAAGATAGGAATCTTTGGGCGTTTTTTAACCGAGTAAAAAATTCATTAACTTGCAATATTTTGACCAAATAGTATTGCAACTGGGATGCCTTACTTACCTGCCAAAGGTGAACTTGTTTCTTTGAACCGTCTTTCTTCCCGAGGGCTTTGAAAATGGGATAATTCAAAGGTTTTGGACCGGCGACTATATGGCGTGGGGCAGCATTTCACTTTTTGCCGGTTTTCTCGAAAAAGAAAATTCTTTGGAAACTTTGATTGTGATTTTCGAAAATGTTTCCCCAAAGGGTTTTTTCTGACTGAATATGAAGAATTTCGAAATTTCCGTTTTGACGGCAAATTGTCGATATTTACAGGCAGCCGCTCTTAGGTGGTCGCGAACTTCATCGATTGCCATCGATCATCAACGACAATTTTCGGAAAATATCTGTTCGGAAGACGATTTGAGATCTAGAATTTTCGGAACATTTGTTGTAAACTTTGTTGCTTACCTGCCTCTCCTAGGATTTTCTAACATCTAAAAAATGGTATAATTGCCCATTTTTAACGGATTTTTACCCTAAAAAGGTCACCTAGAATTTTCGGGACCCTTTTTTCTGGCTGAAATGTTCGAAAAGGTAAGTTTTGATCCCTATAAATTTTGCATCACTAGCTTGTTTCAGCTAGGAAATCCGAACAGATGAAAAATTTTTAGGGGATAAAAATATGCCTATATCTACCGTTTAAATACTAAAATACTTTCAACAATGCTATGTTTAAGTGGTTTTGAACTATATTCTTGTTGGGTGCCCCTGATCGATTGGCACTAAATTCATGTCTCCGTATCTTCAGGTATCGCGGGAGTGTACGCAGATCGTTTATTATATTTAAGCCTCAGTAGCAAAGTTTGAGAATTGTTCATCGATGTGGCTCCGTGAAAAACAGCACAAATAATTAAGACAATTAACATATCTCGTTGTCATTAGTACAAACTTGATCGATTTAGCTTCGAGGTCATTGCAAAGATTCAAACTGACCTGGGACGCAGTCGTCGTTCAAACACGATTAACTTTATTAGTACTCGATGAAATTGACAATTGAAATGTTTGACTAAATAGGTAATCGATTGATATTGCATGTTGATAACAATCTATTATGTTAATTGATCGATTCCCATCGATTATTCATTCATTCATTTACTCATTCTTTATTTGCCATATACACAAAATTTTACAATGCAAGGTTGGAATAATGAGATTAAAGAAAAAGTAAATGGCGAGGAGACCTGAAAGAAACCACGAGGCTTATAAAGAGTCAGGTCTCCTCAACTTAGATTGACATTGATAATCGATGATAATCAATGATCAATTCAATCAATTGATATTGATAATCGATGGAAATCAATAATCACAAAAAGTTTCGTGATCGATTGTCTATCGATTATCAATATCAATCGATTAATTGATATCGATTGCCATCGATTATCGATTTCATCGATTGTTCAGGTCGTGCATATACACATGCTTGTTTGTAACGCATATATGTGGGCTCTTGTTGTGCGAATATATATGCGCTTTTGAGAAGAAAATGGGCACATACTTGGGAAAAAAAAAACCACAAAGCAGGAAAGATCGCAAGTATACGTGGCAAAACACCGCACGTATATCGTAAACAAATGGCCGACCATAGTGTTCAACTTTGATGTTTGCCGGCTTTCCTAACCAGTCTCCTCTACTAACTATGGCTACAGTAAACTGAAGAAAAATACAAATTCGTTTGAACAGTTCTGGAAGGATTCTTGCACAGAACCTTACCTTTGAATTTTTTTCAGGACGTCCCTCATAGGGCTCGAAACCAAGCCTTTGACTTCCTACCTTAGCAGTTCCACCAACAAAACAAAGCAACAGAAAAGCTACCTGAGAATTCATCTGGTATATATGGAACCGGTAGATCGGACTGGTATAGTATAAATAACTTCCAATGCCTCTTCACGGAAGGAGACTCGTCTTGTTCCAGAAATGGGACTTCTGATTCTGCTTGCAAGGGTGCGTACAGCGAAATATTCATAGCAAGTATTGGACGCTCACGTACACACGGCAAAAAATACTAATATTCACCTTCTAAGCATCAGATTTCACGTGTAGTTTCACGTGACTTTTGATGACATTTGTTGTAAACAAACCTTGAATGTTCGGACATTGGTTCTCTCTCACATGCTGTACTTGCACGAAATACGAATCGCAATTTCAAGTTCGCGTTAACTTATATGTCTTCCTTCCCTTTCTATGGCAAGCCAAATGCAGCAATATTCAATTCATCGAATTTTATATGTAGTTTTGTATTATGTGTTCAACTATGCGTTCAATATTCAACTTATATTCAACATTCAACGCGTTATTCAATATTCAACTTCGCACTCAACATTCAACTATTCATTTTATATTCAATTCTTTTTTCACCCATTCAATTATCTATTCAACAATTTCAACCATTTATACAACATTCAACTTTAATTTTTAAAACATTCAACTATTTACAGCGGTCTTACCCAAGCGAGTATAGTCTAAGAGGAATCGCACAAATGCATTCATTACCATTTCGATAGAAGTTTCGACAAATAACGATTATGGCTGCTCCAGCTGCTAACGAAGCCCAGCCCCAAGGACCTCAGGTGCCTCGTGTCCCACAGGCCAATGTGGTCTAGCACATTCTAGCCGAACGACCTCCGCAAAAACCAATTCTCGACACCAACGGGCTTGAGGTAATGTGTCTACCGTTTTTTCATACTTCCCTAGCGCTGCTGCCGCTTTTCGTGTGCACGTGTCGGCATGTTCTCATTTGTCCCTTCCCTGCGTTTACCTGCGTAGTGTTCGTTCTCCACTCCATCTAGCCTCCTGGCTTACTTTGTTCATTGCCTTGTCATCAGCTTTTCGTGCCGATATGTATTTCATTTTAGTTTTTCCGGCATGAGAAGTTCTTTGGTTTGTTTGTTTGTTTCCTCATGACCGATGTTATTTATTTTAGTGTTTCCGGCATGAGAAGTTCTTTGGTTTGTTTGTTTGTTATCTCATGACCGATGTTATTTATTTTAGTTTTTCCGGCATGAGACGTTCTTTGGTTTGTTTGTTTGTTGCCTCATGATCGATGTTATCTATTGTGTCCTCTTTGCATTTTGCTTGGTTTATTTCCGGCTCGAGAAGTTTTATTTGTTGTTACCTCGTAGCCGATGTAATTCATTGCACTTTTCTGGCTTTTTTGCAATTAGCATTTCGCTTCGGTTTTGCTGGTTTTTAGTTTATCAATTTGTTTTGTTCCTCATTACCGGCGTTTTATCGCATTGTTATACATTTTCTCTAAAAGCTGCTACTTTGCTTAAGTTTTCCGGGCATGAGAAGTTCATTTATTCGTTTTTTCCCTCATGGCCGATGTTAATCATTGCATTTTTATTACTTTTATATACAAGAAATTTTGCCTGGTACAATGGCTTTAGCTAGCTTTTCGCTTTGCTTTTGCGTGCCGGCATCTAGTTTATTGTTTTGTCATTATTACCGGTTTTTTCATCGCTTTACTACACTTTTTATAGCAAACTTTGCTTTAGTTTTTCCGGCATGAGAAGTTGTTTATTTGTTGTTGCCTCATGGCCGATGTTTTTTATTGCTTTGTTGCTGTGGTTTATCACGAGGGTATTTTAATATATTTGTTTTCCCGGCATGAGAAGTTCTTTTGTTCGTTTGTTCCCCCATGGTCGATGTTATTCATTGCATTTTTATTACTTTTTATACCACAGAGTTTAATCCTTGGTACAATAGCTTCTAGTTTCTTTACTATCACACTTTGGTGTAGTGAAAACTTTGCTTTACTATCTCCGGCATTTTAAGTTCTTTAAATTGTTTGTTGCCTCATGGCCGATGTTGTTTATTCCTTGATGTTGCTGCTGTTTATCTCGTAGGCTTTTTATTTATTTATTTGTTTTCTGTTTGTTCCATATGACTGGTGTTTGTCGCATTATTATTATTATTTTTTTTTTTTGGGGTGACAATTTTGGTTTAGTTTTTTCCGGCGTTAGAAGTTCCTTAACTTTGTCTGTTACGCTTTCCATAGTTACTACGCTTTACTAAAATGGAGTGGGCATTTTTCTTGGTTTGCTTTCAGACATGACAAGTTTTATTAACTTGTCCCATGTAATTCATTGCCCTGTTATGGAATTTTGGTCAATCGGTATTTTAATTTTATTTGTTCGTCCGTTGCCTCATTTTGCAGTCGTCTTCTTACATTGTAATTAATCGACTTTGTTCTTTGTACTCCGAGAATTTTGTTTAAGCATTTGCCGCAAGATAAGTTCCCTTGTTTGTTTGTTATTTTGTTTAACGCATATCTTTCATTTCTGCTTCTCCGGCAATTGCGTTTATTTATTTGCTATGTTTTTAGTGTTGTTTCCTTCTTTTGTTTCGCCATTATAGCACCATTTTCTTGTCACATATCATATTGCTGATTTCAACGCCATTAGCATTGCTATCTTTCGTTTCCATAGTCCCGTGCGCGGTATCTTCTTCTTTATTGTTCTTTATATATTATTTTTCTGTTTCTTTGTCATTTCTGTTAGGCCTTTGTGCGTACTTTCCACGGATCTTTAGTTCTGCTCTCTTGGTTCCGACATCGTTCTTACCGTATTGCCTTGCCTTCTTGGTGTTTTTTCCTTTTTTCCCGTGTTCCGCGCTCTTCGCGGTCGAGGCATTATCTTAGTCGTGAGCTACAGATAAAATTTGTTTATTGCTACTAGTTTTGTGTGTCCTTTTTCCCTTACCCGCTCTAGGGTGGCAGTTTTGAAAGGGAGTCAATTTCCCTCTCAGTTATTTGAAGTTCAAAACTGCCATCCCCGGAGCCACCTCCTCTATTTTATTTGCCCTTTTTCCTTTTCTTTTAGCCCCCTTCCAAGCGTTTTAAGGGTGCCTCTCCTACCATTCCACGGTGGGAATTTACGGCGGAATTCGACCCTACAAGTGTTATCAGTCCTTAAGTGCCCTGGGTCGGCTTTTATGGCTCGCCTCTTGAGGTGGCTCAGGGGATGGCAGAAGGCAACATCCATATTGCATCTAAGTTCGTAGATGTTATAAGTAGCCAGGCTTGCGCGGATGTTTCCATGCTCTCCTTCAGAGATCCCGACTCTTTTGTTGCTGGTAACCTACAAAATCATTTTCCAGCCTGGGAGCTCATCGCCAACATTGCCCCGTTTGATTTTACGTCTAAGATTTTGCTGTGGATCAAGAACTGTGTTGATGTACACGATTTCTTTCAACCTTATAGGGGAGAGAACTTTGATTCGGCGTTACCCCCGCATCGGATTTTTTTCTAGCGCATCGTCTTGTAACCCGTTTGCTCAATTTATTTCTGATGCCATTATCGATTGATCTCTTAAGGACTCGGGCTATCTCCCCGTGGGGAAGGGTTGGTGAAGTTCCCCCTCCTCATTTGGTTATGCCGTTTATGTAATGACAACCATTTTCTCAATTTGTGGATCAAGGACATGCCATTTCAGCTAGATTCCCTTTTACGGCCCCCTCCAATGTAAAAGAGAATAAGATATTGTTTACAATTCTCAATTTTAAGTTCACGTATGTACAAGCAAAAAGAATCTACATGAAGGTAACGTCCTGGGCCCAGTTGTTCGAAGGTCGATTACCGCTAACCCAGGGTTAAATTTTAACCTGGGTTTCTTTTTTCTTTTGTTCAAAAGCATTTTCCCGGACTATTTTCTCTATTCTTTTAAGAGCATCCAATCATCAAATTGTAAGCAAAAAGAATAAAACTGAATTTACTTTTTAAGCTCTCATATCTGAATTCAAATTTCGCACAAACCCCGGCTTATCTTTACCCTGTTTTGAAATACCCGGCCCTGTATTTCAGTCTTAAGTCTTAAAAAAAAAAAAACTAGCACGAAAAAAAGTCCGGCAGTGCATTCCACTGTCTAGTTGAAAAGTAAGAAAAGCAGTTCTTTTAGGTTTACTAGGTGAAAGAATGTAGTTGCCGCGAAGATCATAGGAAGAGGTCCGGAGTGACAACTTATTCTTCATATAAGCAGGAAAATGAGCGAAACACAATTTGTTATATGACAATATGAAAAATTCTGAACGCGCTTGTTACATCACGAAGTAGAGTTGACTTCTAAAAGAAGAGTGGTGTATGGATACGAGTAATCTCCAATTATAAATCTAAGTATTCTTTTATTTAGTGCTTCAAGCTTATCCGCTTCGCGCGCTCCTCAAAAGTGCCAGACAGATGAGGTAAAATATTACGCTTTATACAGTTTAAATAAGATTTCCCTGCGTATGAGTTTTCGAAAGCGCATCATAACATTTAATTGATTGTTAATTTTTTTGCATACATTTTATATATGCCTAGAAAAATTCAGTTTCTTAACTATTTCCATTCCAAAATCTCTAAAGTGTCCTTTACTGGGCAGGAAAATCCATGCTGTCTTCGTATCACCTAGGACTAGACCCTGATGCTTGCTCTCATTAACTAACATCCCATTTTCATGGGACCACTGATTGGCCACCCCCACATTATGAGATACGCATGCTTCTAAAGCTGCCGGATCGACGTGGGAGTCGTACACGTGATGATCGTCCGCATCGGCATTCAACTTGGCCTTCTTTACGTGGAAGAAAAGATCGTTAATGAAAATGCTGAATAGCATAGGTCCTTGCACACTTCCCCGCGGGACCCCGCGCTTTACGCTTTCTCAGGTTTAAAAGGTGTCTCCAACTTGAACTCTATGAGTTCTGCCAAAAAGATAGTTTCTAATTAGGGCACAACTTTTGTCGTCCATACCATAGGCCCTCAGTTTCGACAGGAGGAGTGGATACTGAATAACATCAAACGCTTTGGAGAAATCCATAAAAACTACCGCAACGAGCTCCCCCCTGTCGCGCATCATCCTCCAGTCCTCCGTCAACCTTTGCAAAGAGGTCTAGCAACTACGAAACTTTCTATGAGCGCTTGTGAAGTCTGATAAGAGCCCAGTGTAAAATTCATACATCTGCCCTGATAGAAGCCTTTCAAAAATAATGTTTAGAGTAGGGAGCACAGTTACGGGCCTATAGTTGATCGTACGAAACTCGTCGTCTTTTTTGTACAAAGGAGTCACCGTACACACCTTCCAGCTAGCAGGATAACAGTAATGAGTAAGTATATTTATGAAGAGAATGTACTAATTTTCGGTTTAGTCTGTTCACATAAGTTTTCTACATCGGTTCGTTATCTTTGACTTTTTGTTATTCATAGTGTCATATCCTACTGTAATGAGCATGTGTTACGCGTGATTATTAAAATTCAGTTTCTTTTTATATCCCGTCTCTTTTTGTCTCCCATATCATACCCCTCTACCCATTCTTCCTTTTCTCTAGGCTCTTCCTTCTGTTCCGCGTTTTTTCGTTCCAGCAGTTCCGTGCCCATCTTGTCACTATCCCAATGTCCATGTCTTCAAGTTTTGTCAAAATTACTGTTATGTTAGGCGTCGTGTTCACTAAGCCCTTCCCACGGCAGTCAGTTTCGTCCTCCCTGCGTTTGATCTGCGTATCAGCTCTCTCCAGTCGGCAAGTCTATCGTCCGCTTATTCCCGCAGAAACAATCTTTAAAGGCCGAGCTTGAAGGTTTTATTTACGCCCTCCCTGACAATAAAAGCCTTTTTGATGCCATCCCTCTAGATGCTTGCCGCTTTTTGGTTTTCAAGGACTCAAAAGGTAAAGCCCAAGTCCATAACATGGGACGTCCACATCTTGGTCAGCGGGGTTCTTTCCCTTGCAAGTACCCATTGCGACTGGCCTACTCCACCGTTGACTGATACATTGGCAAGTTACGCTCTATATTTTCCGTCATTGGTCGTCTAGGCGACTGGCGTAGGACTCTCCTTATTGGTAACCCGTTCTCTGATTTGTTAGTAAAGCATTACCTCAAAGAGTTCTCTGCTGAGCAACTCCGGGCCAGCTTCGCTCCCAAGCAGGCTGTGCCGCCTTTTGCTGACAAATTGCTTTTGCTTTCTCGACACATCGAGAAAACGTCTTCTCCTCTCGTCCCTCTTGCCAGCTGACATGTTTGTCACCGCCAGAGATCAAGCGTTCTTCAAGGCTTTTTTCTCTTCTGATGACCGTGCATTGCGGGGATCTGGGGCACGTTAAGATCTCGGATACTGCTCGTTTCCCTGATGGGAATGCATTCTTATCACATTTGGGGAAAGACTTTGAGGGATGGCGTCCGCACCGTCTTTAGCATGCGACGTCACCCCAATCCAGCATTATGCCCTATTAAGGGTCTTTAAACTTATGTGTCGGTTGCTCATGAACTTGGCATTAGCCTATCTCCTGGATACTTGTTTCGTTGGACAAATCATCAGGGGCATATTTTTGATAAACCCCTTTTAAGCTCCGAGGTCGACTCCCGCCTTAGAAAATATACTCGTGATGCCAACATTGACAGTGGGGAAACCCTTCACAGTTCTCGTTCCGGTAGTGCCCTTACTCTGGCTTTCTCCGGTTCCCCTTTGGCTGACGTTATATCTCACGTTGGCTGGTCAAGTTCCAAAACAGCTTTTACTTACCTTAAGTTAGCTGACGTTTTCAGGGCTGGGGCTCCAGCTGACCTACTTGCTTCTGCTCCTTCGCAGTCTCAGGAGGCCTCTCGCATTTATGACGATTACAACTCCTTAAAGGATTTTGTTTCTGCTTTCCCTGTGTCCAACTCGTCTTCATTCAAGCGTGCTCTTCCACCTTTATTTTCCCTTTGTCTCATGGCTTCCTCTAGCTTTCAGTTTTGGGGCGTTTAGTATGGAGTTTTCTTTGAGATTGGGCTGTTGGTCTCCGCTTTCTGGGTACCTGGCGTTCTACATGTCATTGTTCTCTGTGGCCGCCGAACTTCCATACCTCAATAGGAGTGCGGGTAAGATCGGTGTAAATAGGATACTATTCACTCAACATGCAATTATTCATTCAACTCTTTTGAGCCCTCACTACTAGTTCCGCAAATACACTTTTATGGCTCGGAAATTTGGCATGGATTTTTTTGGGTTTTGATTTTTGCCTTTATTCGATAATCCCTGACACTTGAAGTCCCCCTAGCCATGAATTCTGGTCTTAGTAGTAAGTAGATGTCATTGTGCAAATGGCAAGTGTTTCCATAATGAAGAAGAATGCTCTTACAACAGAGTTCAGTCTCGCTTGCTTGGAGATTAGAACGAGAAATGAGGAGGCGATTAATTCTACATGAAACAGGAGG
>NC_133207.1:32613378-32658378 GCF_958299795.1 Porites lutea | reverse complement strand
ATCTGAAAATATTGAAAACCATGAACATTGAGACCTAAAGGATTTGTTGGTATGGGTAAATTTATTTGTATTGCAAATAAAAAATAAAGTGCTCCTTCATTTTCATGAGCTGTTTGCATAGATGCATTCTGACAAGCTTGAGTCTCAATTTTCTTAGCAAGATTTTTACCTGTGTTTTCTCTAACCAATTATGAATTTATTTTCTCGTGGCAAAAACAATATTTTACTCGCTGTGCTCATTTGTAAAATATTTTTTCCTCACTCAAAAATAAAATTCATATCTTCGTGCCACTGTGTAATATCCTCTATGTATAAAAATATTTTTATCTCCTGATAGATTTTTATTGCTCTATTCTTATTTTTATTTTATTAACTGGATTCTGGATGAGAGTATCAATTGGTATATTTGTCAAAGGACTGCTATAAGAACAAGTGCTTTTATCGCACTTAAAAAGCAACTTAATTGGTCGCTTTCTGTTGGTGTTTGCATGGAGCAGGGTACAGTCTGGTATTTCATCCAAGTCCTTGCTGTATGCCAACTTTCTCTTTTGTTTAAGCTTCTTCATGGTGATACAGTCCTTTGTAACAAAAAAGATAAAACCAAAATAATGGTACAACAGAAAAAAGCCTTACTTTGAACAAGTAGATAAATCTGCTTAAACAAAATGAAGGACTAAAATTAATGTCCTATGGGGCTAAACCAATAAATTAAATACTGCTTTTAATAATAATAATAATAATAATAATAATAATAATAATAATAATAATAATAATAGGATACTTAATATTTTTTATTAACACAATATTACAAACAAACAAAACACTTGACAACAAGAGTCAAAATTCACTTTAGACTTATAACTTTATGGAAAGTAAAGTGGAAAACAAGACCATATCCCACCTGTTTGGAGACTGTCTCTGGAGTAACATTGGGCAAATCTTCTTTACCGGATTCTGGTTCCTGAGAAATCACCAGAAATAAAAAATGTCTTACTTCCCATAGTTGTCATAAGATACTCTTTTAGAGGTGTTTGCCAGTGGCATTAAATAGAGGTAATCCCATCGTAGTATTGCAATTCTCAGTTCTTCTTGTTTCTGCCCTGAATAACTTTTTCATCTTTTTCCATGTATGTTAAAAGTCTTAGAATTTCAGATGTCCTTACTTGATAGGTTTTTCAAAACAAAAATGTTGCTTAGGGTTATTTCCTAGTTTTGCACTGCAGATTGCCTACCCCACATAACATTGCAACATCAGAAGGTAGTGGCTGCCAAAAAGAGGTAATGATATTTAAGGCCACTTTTGTGGTCTAAACATTTTTACAAGTGATTATAAAAACTCCTCCGCTTCAGGCTAAAAGCGTGTTGCTCTTTGAAAAATTACCTGATTTATGCTTTTAGATTTTGACTTCACAGGATCAGAAGTCTTCTCATTATTGACTGTTATTGGAGAGGTGTCAGGCTGTAAATTGAATAAATCAATAATATTAGTAGTTGTTTTATGTTTAACAAGAGATTCAACTGAACACCACCATGTGAGCCGGGACCCTTCTATCTCCCTTCAGGGTAGACAGGCAGGCTTATATACATGTACCACCTATCAACAGTCCAGTCTCAGCAGTATGCAAGGTGTTTGTCAGATTATTCACTGTAGTAAAAGGCCTTACGGTATAGTTCCTTCAAGTCTCCTTAACCCTTTAAGTCCCAGTGGTGTCCAACACCAATATTCTCCTAACACTATCATACATTGTTAAGAGATTAGGTTATGAGAATTAATAAAATGATCACCAAAGAGAAAATACCTTGATCTTTTACCAAATTCTCTTAACTCATTCTCTAAGGAAATGTATGAAGATCAGTTTGGAGAATTTGTATATGGATATTGGGACTTAGAGGGTTAACTGAGGTAATAGAGCACCTGACTTGGACTAGTAACCACAAAGAAGGTTATAGATTCAACTCCTCCTGGCAGAACACTGTATATTTTTATTTTCTTCAGGTCATCTGTGTCACTGACTAAAAACCTCATTTCTTATGATCTTTTTCCTTTGTGACATTCAGTTAAATCATTTAAAGGGAAGAAGTAAATGTGACATTTATCACTACAGCAAACTAATTCACCAGATTGAGTCCTTGTATTTTTCCTGGATCCACTGGAGTGCTACACCTAGGAAGATCTGGGGCATCTGCAATTTCCTGAAAAGTAATATTTAATAATAATTATTAAAATAAACTGTAAATGAATGTAATTAATATAGGGTTAGTCAGGTTCTCAAGAACAATCTAATTTCTTGACTTTGGTGTCAGTAATTACTAATAGTGGCCACTAATCATTTGAGAGTCATAGTATCATTGAGAAAAGATAATATTAGACAATATAACAACAGCTTTTGACACGGTGGATCATCAGATCTTATTGTCTGAGCTATCGGTGTATGGTTTGTCTGGAAATTCACTTCAATGGTTTCGTTCCTATATCACTGACCGAAAACAGCATACACATGAGGACCCGCGAGACTTAGAGATCGGCGAAGTCGGTCATCTGAAATGACCGATTGCGCAATGTAAAACAAAAGACGTGTTGACAACTCATAGAATACGATCCCCTCTAAATCATCACGACTGGATGTTTCATTTTATTTACAAGTCATCGTTTGACAGCTTAACCAAATTAATTAGAAATTTGATTCATTGCACTCAATGGAAACACAGAAAAAAACTCGTGGGACCTTTCAAAGCAAGCCGCGACAACGGCGAGTAAAACGCGTGAACAATTTTGCGTGTGAGCTGCAAATGCCCAGTTAAAAACTATTTTTCTCGTGAGTGAAATATTTGGCTAAAAGCGAGGAAAACTAAATGCACGCCGTAACAATTATTCCGAAACCAAATCTTACATAGAATTCTTTAGTCAGTTTGCGAAGGTTAACTCAAAATTTTTTAGTACAATATTTATTTTGCCAACAGAAGGCCTCGTTGCTTGAACGACTATAAACTGCAGTCTATTATTTTCCATTACAAAACCGCGAACTGCTAAATGCGGGCGTCTCGACCTTCACTGATTTCACTGAAAAGCTTTGGCCGAAAACGGAAAGCGCGGGCATGGAAAGTCTCTGGCACCCAGGGTAAATTCTCTATTCTAAAGTTGTTGTTTACAATCTCGCTAGCTGGAATAAGAACTAAACAGATTTTAAGAGAAAAGGCGGGCTGCAAACAGTCTAGAAAGACTTTCTTAAATGTTTGAAATAAACACGACTTAAAAACTCGTAATGTTGTGAGACGTGACCTTAGAGTTTGCTTGAACAACAGGGGTTTTCCTTCTTTCCCTCGTCGCGCGTTGGTCATCATGCCGCACATGGAGCGTTCTAAAATTGTATTTTTTCCGCCGCACTGAGACTTACATTTAGCGGTCATGAAAATGGTCTATGCAAAAAAAGGCGGCCTGCAAGCAGTCTAGAAAAACTCTCTTAATTGTTTGAAATAAACACGACTTATAAACTAGTAATAATGTGAGACGTGACCTTAGAGGTCCTTAGAGTTTGCTTGAACAACAGGGGTTTTCTTTGTCGCGCGTTGGTCACTATGCCGCACGTGGAGCGTTCTAAACTTTTACTGAGCGAATCTTATTTTTTCCGCGACATACATTTCGAGGTCAAGAAGATGGTCCATGTATATTGGGTAATTATTTTCTAAAAAGAAAGATTTTAGTTTCTTTTGTTTTCACTCAAGATCATTTTTTAGACGCTGATGCAGTCCATTAAGTTTTTCTTGGAACAAGTTAGTCTTTGAACTGGAGCGCCATTTTTTTCTGTAGGTATTAAAGTATTATGCCTGCCAAGATTGCAGTCATAAGCCTAAAAATGGTCAAAGTTAAGAAAAAGGATTGCTTAATATTAGATTTCAAAAGTTTCTACATTTTTAAATCTTTATGATATGAGTTTTCATATGAGCGAAAAGCTTTTAGACACATAAACGTATAAAGTTCATGGTGCCTCCGGTTGATTTTTTGCTCTTCAAGGGCTATTACTTGAACAAAGCCTTCTGGAGCATCTAAAGGTCGGTAGTTGTTAAAATGATAATACTAGGTTAATAAATACATGTTTCAATACTAAGGAAAACTATTACTTGTTCATTCCCCTGCAGTTTAAGGCCGGAAACGCAATAGAATCCAGCCATATCCTAAATGCACAGAAAAAGATACAAAACTCAACAGAAAGGACAAATAGAATAGCATAGAGTTCATGCCATTATCAATAACAACCCTTTATGATCCAGTGTAACTGCAAACAACAATATTTTCTAAATGAACGATTGTCAGTAAGAGAAGTATAATGTCAAAAACCCATTCCCAAAACCTACTCACTTAAGATGACCATTAGATAAGTTTACAGGTGAATTAAAAATGTGATGAATTTCTAACTCACAGAAACACGGGCGACACACTTAGTGTTCTGTTGCATTTCACAATTTGCACTTAGGAGTCGCAGAACATCATGGCATTATTAAAAACCTACTCACTCAAGATGACTATTAGATAAGTTTGCAGGTGAATTAATAATGCCATGAATTTCTAACTCACAGAAACACGGGCGACACACCTAGTGTTCTGTTGCATTTCACAATTTGCACTTAGGAGTCGCAGAACATCATGGCATTATCAAAAACCTACTCACTCAAGATGACTATTAGATAAGTTTGCAGGTGAATTAATAATGCCATGAATATCTAACTCACAGAAACACGGGCGACACACCTAGTGTTCTGTTGCATTTCACAATTTGCACTTAGGAGTCGCAGAACATCATGGCATTATTAAAAACCTACTCACTCAAGATGACTATTAGATAAGTTCGCAGGTGAATTAATAATGCCATGAATATCTAACTCACAGAAACACGGGCGACACACCTAGTGTTCTGTTGCATTTCACAATTTGCACTTAGGAGTCGCAGAACATCATGGCATTATTAAAAAACCTACTCACTCAAGATGACTATTAGATAAGTTTGCAAGTGAATTAATAATGCCATGAATTTTTAACTCACAGAAACACGGGCGACACACCTAGTGTTCTGTTGCATTTCTCGATTTGCACTTAGGAGTTGCAGAACATCATGGCATTATTAAAAACCTACTCACTCAAGATGACTATTAGATAAGTTTGCAGGTGAATTAATAATGCCATGAATTTCTAACTCACAGAAACACGGGCGACACACCTAGTGTTCTGTTGCATTTCACAATTTGCACTTAGGAGTCGCAGAACATCATGGCATTATCAAAAACCTACTCACTCAAGATAACTATTAGATAAGTTTGCAGGTGAATTAATAATGCCATGAATTTCTAACTCACAGAAACACGGGCGACACACCTAGTGTTCTGTTGCATTTCTCGATTTGCACTTAGAAGTCGCAGAACATCATGGCATTATTAAAAACCTACTCACTCAAGATGACTATTAGATAAGTTTGCAGGTGAATTAATAATGCCATGAATTTCTAGCTCACAGAAACACGGGCGACACACCTAGTGTTCTGTTGCATTTCACAATTTGCACTTAGGAGTTGCAGAACATCATGGCATTATCAAAAACCTACTCACTCAAGATGACTATTAGATAAGTTTGCAGGTGAATTAATAATGCCATGAATTTCTAACTCACAGAAACACGGGCAACACACCTAGTGTTCTGTTGCATTTCTCGATTTGCACTTAGGAGTCGCAGAACATCATGGCAGTATCAAACACCCACTCTTGAATACATACAGATAGATGAAAAAGAAGAATTTCTTCTTAAAGTTAAATGTCGCCCTTTAAACAAACATATTGTAGTGTTTTCTGTCAAAAAAAATCCACTTTTCTTTAAGACCTCTGTATGCCTAATCACATTTGCAAAACAGTTTCTGAGATCAGCCTTTATGAAAAAAAAAAAAACATTATTAGCCATTGAAAAGTGACAGGAATTAAAGTAAAAGGAGAAAAAATTGAATTTAAATAAGGGAGAAACAATGGGCTTCAAAAATTATGTCACACAATAATTACAAGAAAATGATATTTCAACAAACAACAAACTGGTTAACTGACCTCATTTCTCACAATTTGCTATGCAAGTTGGTATACTGACTTTGTTATTTAATAAAAGCGAGTCATCCCCATTGTTACTTGGTTGTTTCCTGAGTGAAGGATGTGTACAGCGATTTTGGATTGGCGGGCTATTTTGGGGAATTGGCGGGCTATTCGATTTTGGCGCCAATGGACAGAACCCTTGAATCAAAATGAAATGATCCAGTCGACCACCTCTTGAAATCCGCTTCTAGAAACAGGAGTTAGCTAAGGGACTTGTGGCGAATGATATCGAGCGACAGCGGACCAAAAAGCCCCCTCCATCGACGGCACAGAGAACCAACTCATACAAGCAAGAACGCCATCTTGTCAGACTGCTTAAATTCCTCGCTAAAACTCGTGACTGAATCGGAGGAGCCGAACATGCATAGCTTTCCATTACATAGGCTGGAATTCAAAGCAATGATACCAAGTCTTTTCGGTATCCAGCGAAGGAGAAAAAAACCCGGCGCAATAGAATAGACGAGGATCGTCACACATGTACACCGCCATCACTCGTGGCTCTCACTCTCAGGAATCTTCTGACAAAGTATCGTGGCAGATCTAGCGCGATATACCAAAAGCATACCATATAAAGTAAAATCCAATAAATGCCATTGTAGGATGGGTTATACTTTTACTTGCACAATCCTTTTTTCGACTTGCTGATTTGTTTCTTTGTTTTGACATTACGACGCATAAATAAGGACTGCAGTCAACCGCATGCCTAAAAAGCGGCTCAATATTTACACTGGAATCCGTGTCTTCGCTACAGATCGGCTATCGTGAGATAGCACCGGCCAGTCGCATTAGGCAAAATCTCGTTTAGCCTTGAAGCATTTCAGTTTGAAAGGGAAAATATATTTTTGATAAGACAATTCGTTCTTCCACTTTATTTCTTGATCATTGCTGTCCGCGCGTCCTGGCGCGTGGATTCCTCGTGCTGAAATCTGGCAAAAAAATTATCTAGAACGCAACTTGAAGGTTTTGCAAGGCATACACTTTACTATAAGCAAAATTGTTCTAATTTTGCTTTATTTTAATTTTTATAATGGATAGCGTTGTATTTTCATCTGGTTTTTACTATCTTGAACACGTTCTGAGCTTTCAAAAGGATTACTACTGTAGTGGCATATGACAGGGTTGACACCTTATCGGATTACGTTTTTTGGCCAGAAATTAATGTACTAATTAAATTCCCACAGCAGGAAATTCTCTTGTCACCTTTTGAAAACAAAGCGTCCGTAGCAACTAAGAAATCATGCTGATCGCAAAAAAAAGTCTCTTGCGGATCCTCATGTTGTGGGAATGAGATGTCTAACGAGTTGCCAGTAACTCACGGGGTGCCTCAGGGTAACATATTAGGCCCCTTTTTGTTTGTTATTTATATCAATGATCTGCCAAGCATTCTGGAATGCTGCTGTGCGTCCCTCTATGCAGACGACACCCTGATTCACTGTCACGGCTCATCTTCCCAGAAGCTCAGTGAGAAGCTAAATTGTGTCTTGTTGGCCGTAGCGAAATGGCTAAACGATCACAAGCTAACTTTGAATCTCGAGAAAACCAAATCTATGCTTGTAGGTAGTAATAGGAAATTGAAAAGCAAAATGGCTCTAACAGTATCAATCTTTGACCACAATGTAAATAATGTCAACAGCTTCAAATACCTTGGAATTTTTATATCATCTGATTTTACATGGACAAATCATGTTGAATACATTGCTGGCAAAATTAATCAAAGGCTTGGTCTCCTTAATCGCATTAAGCATTTATTACCTTTTAGTGCGCGCCTTCTTTTTTATAATAGTCTTGTCATGCCTTTATTTGATTATGCAGACCTTGTTTGGGGAGACAAGCATAATGTAGCCTTAATGACCAGTTTGCAAGTCTTGCAGAATAAGGCTGCTAAAATAATTTTAGACAGACCTCTTTATTCATCTGCTACGCAAGCGCTTGCCACTCTTAAGTGGGTTCCATTAGAAAATAGGCATTTTCAGAGAAGATGTATTTATGTGTATAAGTGTTTAAATGGACTCTTTGAGCATGATATGAACTTCATAAGACAGCAAGAACAACATGATTATAATACCAGAACTAAGCTGAATCTCAGACTTCCAAGTGTCAAGAGGAATTGGGGCAAACAACGGACTGCATTTCATGCCATCAAGGATTTTAACTCGCTTAGCCAGGCACTCAGACAATCCGTGAATCTTTAATGTCTTTGCGAATTGTGTGTATTTTGTATTTTTTTAAAATTTTATGAGATCCTTTTTGAAAACCATATTTTATATGAAAAAGTCATCTCAATAAAGATTATTATTATTATTACAATATTTGCACTGTTGTTTTGTCAAGATTCAGGAGTCAATTTAATAAAACTTTTGCAAGTGTAATTACAAGAATGGCTATTGTTCTCGGACCCTAAAACAATGACTACACTTGTAAATTACACTTGTAAAAGTTTTATTAAATCAACCCTGGGATCATTTTAAAACGGAATATTTATTTTAGTTAGCAAAGTGGGAAGCAAGAGTGGATACTGACAGAAGTGCTAGAGAAGTAAATGTAATAACAAAAGTTAACCTTGTTTTGTGCTTGTTTACTCTGGTACAACTTTTGGTGACAAAGAAAAGTATACTAGAACGCTCAATTTATTTAGCTATGTATTTATTCAGCATAAAAGCCCTAATCATGGATAAAAAGACACACCAGGTCCTGGCTGTTCAAAAGATGGATAGTGCTATCCACCTGGCCCCGGTTGTTCAAACGTTGGATAGCGCTATCCACCGGATAAATCACTATCCAGCGGATAGCGTAATTGATTTCCGTAATATTTATCCGCTGGATAGTGATTTATCCGGTGGATAGCGCTATCCAACGTTTGAACAACCGGGGCCAGATAAATCACTATCCAGCAGATAAGTATTAGGGAATGCACTATCCAGTGGATAGAGGTTTATCCCACAGATAGAGCTATCCACCTTTTGAACAAATGGGGCCAGGCTTCCTTTTAAGGGGTGTTGTGGATCAAAAAAGGTTCTTTGCAAAAATATACTTTAAGTTCACCTCTTTGTCAAACAGATCATATGAGCCCAGTGCATCCTCTGTTTTCTTTTGGGCTGCTTCAGCCTGTTCTTTTTCATCTACTGGCTCCTCTAAGAAAACAGTCATGTCAAAATAGAATTATTTTTTACCCCAAAGTTGCACATGAGAGGTTCCTTCAATGCAGAATATTATTCATTACTACTACGTGTACAAAGGCTTGTTATCGCTGTAGTAGAGTATAAAATTTTTCCTTTGTTCCTTGAGCTTTAATTTGCTGCAGAACTGAAACATGGTAATGGAAATTCTACTCACCCATTATTGCTGATAAATCCTGAGGGATTATGTCTCTCAGCTGAATTGTTAAGTCCTCCTCCACAAGTGTTGAATTGTGTGGCTGTAAAACTTGCGAGGCACTAGTTGGGACATCACCAACAGAGAAGTCATCTGAATTGACATCATCAAGGCAGGACTTGCATAGCGACATGGATTTGACAGTGGACAAAGAACGTTCATTATTGCACACTACACTTCCACACACGGAACAACAAGACATTGATTTGAATGAATAAGTAGTTGTTGAGGTGAGATGTTTTGATTTCATAAGTGGTGCCTTCTTGGAATGAAGTTTAGCCCTAGAAAAGATGTAACAGACAAAAAGCAAAAATCATGATCATTTCATTACCACCCCATCGCTACTAGTCTGTCATCACTGAGTTTCACACAAGGGGGCAGTAGACATTATTACTTACAGTTCACATCAGGCTGGTATGTTAAATTTAATTTTAACTTGTCAAGTTATTAACCAAAAAAAACAACAAGTATTCAGTTGCAAAAGGTAAAGGCAAAAAATAATGCACAAAGCACCCAGACAAATGGAGCACACCTTGGTAGCTAGATAATAATAACTTCTTACACAAATGAATGGGATGCTTGTGTGCTGAAGGGTTACCTAGCAACCCATTTATACACTTGGGTGCAAAAAGACTATAGAATTATGTTGTAAAGTTTGCACCTCAGTGTAAAAGCACACCTTAGTACCATTGCCAAAAAGCTAGATCTATACCTCTGTAATTCTTTTCTGTATGTTTTGCAGTCTTTATCATCATTGGAGCTAACTTTCGCTAGCAAAGCACTACTTGACACCAACTTTCTATCTGAAATATGAAACAGTAACAAATCTATTTGGCACAATAAAACTTCTGCAAATGGGTGATCACTTCAACTTCTTTCAAATTTGATACACAAGTCACTGTCTCCCTGAAGTGAGACAAAACCAAATTACCAGTATATGTGGATCAGAGCTAGAAGGATTTGGTTATTATAAGGGTAAACAACTAGAGTATTGTCGTGTCTTTTAATATCAATATATATCAATATATCAATATCAGACCTTAGAAAGGGTTTGCCCTGGCTGAAGAAATGGGGTAGAGTGGATAGCCTGGACTTATTCAGCATCTGTTATAAAAAAGGTAAAAAATGTCGATGCCTTAGCTTGCAATGACAACATCACTTCTTACTTGTCTTGTGTGAGTTTTGGCGTGGCATACATGGAGTTCTGCTCAATGTCTTTTCCAGTGGGATGTTGCTGATGTTCCTAAGAGCTAGGCTAGAACCACGCCCTGCAAATGGAGTCATCCATGTTTTCAATCCTTATTACGTTCAAACAAAAACATCATTCTGATTAAAAATGGTCAACATATTTTTTTTACAAAAAGTAGAAGCCACAATTCTCTTCCAACTAATCAGTGGAACAGAAGTTGATTCTACGGGATTGAAAACACAAGGATGTTGATTGACTGCTTAGCAATCTTCAAACAAGCAAAACCCTAAGTAGGAAACCCTACCCCCCAAAATATCCAGACCATATCAAGGATGGCTTTTTGGAATTCTGAGGGCAAGTGGGGGAGCTCTTTGAACTGGAAATCCGAAGGCACGGGGGGGATACTTACATATGTACCACTGGAATTTAGAAGGCATGGAGGGGTTTTAGGGGTTTTAGGGGTTTTTTTTTAGGGTTTTTAATCTGGAACTTTCACAGGGGACACTGAGACAAGATTGTATTCCTTGAAAATGCTAATTTTATGGACTTAATCAGTTCACAAATAAAGCACAAACTGATGACACCGCTGATGACTGCAGAAGTAGGATACAAGACAAGCATCCATTGATCAGTGATGTTTTCATAGTCATTTGTTGAGGAAAACCAACAAAACATGGGTTGTAGATCAAGCTCCAGAGGCCTTAATGATACAAAACATCCATTTTTCTCTCATGTAAACAGCCTCATAAATTATTTTGTCCATTTAGTGCAAAAAAGATGGTCTTTTGATGGAAAACACCATTTTAATTTTTGAACCTCATGGGATTGGGTGTGACTGCTAAACCCAAAGGGACAAATCATGATGACACAAATGAAAATGCACTTGATCGTAATAATATCTTCTGAGGATACACACATTCAACACAAGGTATTCTTATTGATGCTGTATGTACCAGTCTGGAGCAAAGTAAAATTAATGTAGGTTGCATTTGTTGAACAGCGGTAAGGAGAAAACTTTAATCTTTTTTGATTTTTGATTCCTGAATTTCTTGATTCATATGCACGTATGACTTCCTTTGTGCTGGCCACCTGGACTGAAGTACAGAAGTAGAGTCATTTGAAATATTTTGACGTAATAAGCCAAATTGGGCAACACATATCATCGAATCCTGCCAGTAGGTCTGAAGGGTTTGACGAAAATATGGAAAATCCAAACAGGAGGGGGGTTAAAGATTATAGAATTCCAAGGGAATGGGGGATAACACATCTTGGGAGTTCTGAAGGTAATGGGAGATGAAAATGTGGAAGCTGTCCATGGTATGGTATAGATATTTTCTGGAATCGCCCATTTTGATTTTAGGGCAGATGGGGTGCGAGATCCGGTATCATAATTATGAACAGGATACAGGATTTAGCAACTGTATGATGGGAGATTTGTGAAATGAAAGTGTAAAGAACCGCCATCCAATACTCAAGAAAGGGAAAAATTTTGACTGATTGACGATTTGGTCAGGATGATGGGATGCATGCCTGTTGAATAGCTTTAAGCTTATATGACGAACTCGCACTATTATTTGTCCTGCAGCGCCTCCTGCAGCGGTACTGCCCCGTTTTATACTTGATTATTTTTGGAATCCAGGTCAAGTCTAACGACTCTGGGTCATTAATGTCATTAATTTCTACACAGTTCATCAGCGCCTTTGCCATGAACTAATTAAAAGACATAAAACAAAAACAGCCATACATTTTCTCGCACATTTAAGGCTCAAAGGAAAATCCCTTCTTTGAATTCAAAATATATTCACTTGCCTTTAGCTTTCACTGGGGGAAAAGCTGCTTGTTTTGAGTTCGACTTGTCTTTTGAAGAAGGTATCCACAAGTCATCCGGCGTTTCTGGAGTAGGGAAGTGGTCCTTCGTAGCAACTTGAACTGGCTTACTTTTCGAGTATGTCGCAAACGCGTTCTTTTTTCTTCCAAACATTGTACTGAGATCATGTGAGAGGTGACAGAGAGACACAGACTACCACCACTCGCTAAAGCAAACCAACGTCATTTTTCGTGATTATTTTCCGTTGCAAGAATTCTCCTTGTCCTTAGCTCTTCATTAGCCAAAAGATGATACTTTTAAATCCTCCACTAGCAACGAAAACCCCTTACTACACACACGCCATTTTTAGCACACTTGTCCGCCGATCCGCCATTTTGACCGACTGGCAGGGAGTTGCGAATCTTCCCGAGTAAGACCGACAATAGTTCCGGGTGAGGTTACCAACTATCATTGGCTAATATTCTCCGATAATATTTCCGACTTTACCTATTCCAACTGGCGGGAAATATGAGCGGGAACTTTCCAGAGAAAAGAGAACAGGAATTTGACAGCAAGAAGTTTGGAAACGTTTTTAAGTTAGTTATCTAAGCTTAACCTACAACTTTGCAAGGGTTCCTTAAAGTTCAGCTGTTAGCAGAGAGGTAATTTCATTTGCACCTTAGAGAACCTCTAAAACCATGTCGGTCTAACACATCTTAAAAGGAACTGTTGAACGATGTTTTCCGCCGAAATCCACGTTGCATTTTGAATTTGAAGGACTTCGCTGTTTTCAAGTCAATTGTAGGTCCAGCCGACATCGGACAGATAAACAAGGTCAACTTAAATCCTTTGGTGACAATTCTCACTCGATGTAGAAAATAAATTCGAGGGCAAGTGGATTTCTGGTTGGGAAAATAAAGGGTGGTCGCTACCATGATTTCAGATAATAGTCAGGCCACGACTGAGTAAGGAAAGTTCGGAGGAAAATTCTTTTACTAATGGTTGGAGAAATCTCAGTTCTTGTCTAAGTCGACTAAGTCAGTCAAAAGTCAGGTACATAATTACACTTAAAAATTCTGTGAACAACTAACACAGATGTTGAAAATTAACACACAGCCTTGTGACCTGCAACACAAGCTGATAAAATATGAAAATAAATGTAAGAGATCATGCAGCGACTATTTATAGGACCAATCCCTTCTTTCGGTCTTCCCTGTTACTTAATAACCAGCTTTATTTGTTCCTTACAACTTTCTGAACAGAAGCTAAAATGACTGCTCCAATAAGCTTCGCACATTCTCCGTTCCTGTACCAACACGTTCCAAACTCGCCGTTTCTACTGCCACGGAGAACACAGGTTACTCAATCACCTGCGCCATTTGTTCCCGACATTGATACCCTCAGGGAAAACAGATATACAGGAGGTGTTTTACTTCAAAATGGTAAGGAAAAAGACTGCTTTGGACATACTATAAAGAAAGTCAACAGAAACGTTTGATGTATCATGTTTAATACACGTATGGTCACTGTCAACAACAACAGTCCTATTCAGGACTACGTTCACCAGGTCAATCAAACTCAACCTACTTTTGAGATGAATCCTGGGTTGGTTCAAACCTTTCACAGACATACGCATGGTATGTTGTAAACTACTTTAGTAATTCAAAAGGCTTAAAATAAAAATCAACATCGCAAGTCAACATTAAGCCTTACTCACATCTTATTTAGATTGACTTAAAATAAATCATATTGCTATAATTCATTTAATTTTTTAAAAAATTCATTTGTTGACACAATTATAGGACATGCTGTTTGTTTATACATGCAATCACAACCTAATTATTAACCTGAGATCAGGCCCAATTTTAGCGGTTCTCATACATTCTCTCTAACGGCTACCGCTAAAATTGGTTTCGTTTCGCCTTGCCCGCCGGAATGTTATTACAAAGCGAAACGAAAATTTGAGCCTGATCTCAGGTTACCTAATTATAAGCTTTTTCACATCTCCAAAAAAGGAACCTATTCTGGAATTGCAATTTCCAATAGCAAGCAGTTATCAAGGTGAATTGAGAACACACTGAATTGCTCTTTTGCACCTTTGTACCCCTAATCTCAAGTGTTCTCTTCACTGCAGGACGAAATGCGTTGCTACGGTCGCCATACTTGTTAACTGACCAACATTTGCAATCGCCTACCCCTGTTGTCCCATCTGTTTCTGCGCCATCAACACCCCCGACTCAACACGCAATTTCGAGCGTGGAGAATGTTTCTTCTGTTCTACAGAAAGGTACGTGAAGGTTTTACAACGGAAATGTTCTTTTCAGCATCAAAGAAAAAATTTATAAGCGATTTCAGATTTGGTGTTTGATCCGTGTTTTCCTTCATCTCATTAACACGTATAAGCAGCCTTTAATTCTCTGGTGGTTTACCGACCAACGTAAAAAGAAAACCAGTGTCAAAAGAAAACTGCCCGGTAATAAAAAGTGACTAATAAGTATATTTGTAGTCTATAGCATACAGTGTATTGCTAATAGGATAACACGTAACGTAAAGTTAATAGCGCAACATATTTTTTCCATTAGAACAAGTTGTGCCGAATTTTTCACCTTTGACGAAAAAGGAAGAAGTTGGACCATCCAAAAGAAAAGAGAGAAAACTGGATAGCTCACCAAGCCAGGCTAGCACAGTACCAGAAATAGATTTGTTTTCAGGAGATGAAATATTTGCATGATGAATAGTCTGCTGGCCTTTGACTATTACCACAAGAGTCCATTTAAACTGAAAACAAATACGGCGTCCGTCCAGACGCGAACGCTTACAAACAGTCCGGTGAATCACAATGGATAAGTTCGTTAACGGATAAATAGCATTTTGTGTGAACCCCCGTATAAACTGAATTAGTGTGCATGCACTTATTTAAATAGACTCATGTGGCTATAGATTAAGACCAGAGGGCAACTAGTGTACTTTCACAAAACAATTCTTCTTACTACTTGCTTTACAATGTCATTAGCGTCATTAGCAGACAGGATGCAAATTATTAATGACGATGCTGAATCAATGTGAGAATGATTGATAAGTTAATGTTACGGAGTTGAAAGAGTGATCCAGATTGTTGAAATATATTCAACTCACAAAAACAATAAGGCAACGCCACAAAAGCATGAATAATAATTTATTTATTTCCTCAGTGCAAACTTGACATGTACAGCCTAGAAAAGTTTGTAACACTGTACCAAAAATTGCAATGTAACCCTATATCCTTGACTTGAATGGTGGTCGAAAAAAGTTTTGAGTTATAAATAATTATTTATTATTAACCTATGTCATTTCCAAGAAATAAGTTATTTAAAAGTACAAATTTATGTAATGGATTTCTGTACTAGTCAATTCAATTTTACAAGAATGTAAGGGAATTTCATATTAAATATTGCAAACCATTTCCACCAACATTATAACAGAGAAGTTTAGTAATGTAAAAGCTGACTAATTCACTCATGTTTCTCTTTTCTCTCCTTGGCTTCCTGTGCCTTCTCATACTCCTCTTTAGCAATTGCTATTCTTACCCACTTGGGTTTTTCTGAAACCAAGCACCTTGAGATTACAGCGCAAAGGATCAGGAAATGCTCAATACAAAACACAATGGCCACAACATACCTACAGAGAAAAAAGGTGCATCAAGAAAGATACATTTATAGATTAATAATATATATTAATCCAATTATTGTATTCTGCATACAGCCTATGTCAATGACTTGTATGATTGACTGACTGTCTGAAGTTACCCCTTATATCTAAACAGACAAACAACACATGAAATTCCAAAAATAAGCCAGTTTTTGAATCTCTAGATTTCAGAATAAATTTTTTGAATTTTTATCTTTCTTTTATTTTATCCATGAGAAAGAATCCACAGAATACTTCAAAGTTAAGAATCTGATTTCGATACATTTCTTCTTTTCACCAACAACATAATATTCACAAAGTACATTTTTTATAGTTCCAACAACAGCATACCTTCCATAACCATTAATAATGAATTGGTCATTGTCAATTGTCTCATACATCCACGGGCACCAAACAGCAAGTTGCTCAGATGAAAATCCAACAATTAAACTGTTTGTGAGCATGGATAGTACCATCATACAGTATAAAACGTTGAACCACACACCAATATTGGCCACCCTGTAGTGTAAGTTAAAATAACAATTTATCAAGCCTAGAAAGTTTTGAACTATAGGGTACTGTTCAAATAAATGCTCATGACCCACAAACATTTATTCTTCTATGATGATAATTTTACAATGAATGAGATTACTGAGTGAACACGCCCAAATTTACAGATTCTCCTTCAAGGTTAAAAGGCAAAGCTCTACAAAACAGGGTTTTCAGATTATGGTTTCACTGTTTCATGTCTTTTTCCATCATACCAAATATGCTTTGATCATAATTCTAAAGTAAAGTAATGATATACCTCCTCACTTTTGGGCGCTGATACATGTACAGTAATTTAAACAAGTCAGCTCTTCCCTCAATGAACAAGAACAAAATACTGACAGCAGCAGCAAGTGGGAAGGCAGAGGCAAACAATGTCACATACTAAACAAAAAACAAAGAAAAAAATTGGAAATCAATACACTTCAAAAAAGCACAATAATATTTTTTAGGAAGGACCACTAAAAAATTAGACACTTACCCCGAACTGTACAACCATTTCCAGATAATCATCAAACTGTTCATATTCTTCTAAAACAATGTCTTGTTGAGCCTGTTAATATTATTGTTGATAAAAAATAACAAAGTCAGAATTAAAGATTAAAATAATTATTACAAACTTAACAGAATTGCATGTAACTAATGGTTCAGTAACTAATTGGTTCAACACAGAGATTTTGACCATGCAATCAAAGAAACTAAACTGTTCATCTGCAAAAAGAAATGAAAAAATAACCAAATAAAAGAAATCTTCTGTGGTTGTTGTTTGTATTAATATGTTGTTTGTATTAATATGAAGCCTAAAATATGGATTAATCCACCCAAGGAGAATGTAGATGACTCCTTCAGTGTAGCAGTTCAAATACAGAGAGGTGCTTTAGCTTTTTCCTGATTTCATAAATATGTGAATGAAATAATGATTTTGATTTTTATCCATTAAGTTTATAAAAAGCTTGTTCTTGACCTGAGAGGGAATGAATGGTTTTTCATCTGAGTCTTTCTTGCTTTTGGCATACTCTCTCCGTATCTTCCACACATGACCCTTTTCAGTTACATACGGGACAAGTGATTCTGTTATTAGTCGTCGGATTTCATCACCTTAAAAGAATTACATGTGAACACAATAAGTCCTCTATTCAATTAACTAGGCTGGCTTATGCTGCATTCACACCAACTATGCATGTTTAATTAAACCAGTTTAAAAAACAATACTCTAGAAACTCAAAATCAGACCTTTACCCATTATGCAATAAACTTTAACATGCTCTGTAATTTACACATAATCTGCAAATAGCCAAAAGTCAGTAACCAGCTTTTATGATGAAAACAATAATTATTTTGGACCATGTTCTACTAAACAGCTTTTAAACATGTTTAAGCTTTGGTGTGAATGGGAAATTACAAAACTTCAGACATTCAGACGAGTAAATCATACTCCAACCCGCCCTGCCCCTCTTGGAGTTGGCAGATAGTTGGATGTTAAACAAAAATGTTATAGGTACTTCTGTACAGTCTATGTGTCTGTTACATGTTACATGTAAATGTACTCTAGAAAGAACAAGTCAAGAAGTGGAGGGTTGGTCACTGATGGGTGTGTATAAAATGCGAGCCAGTGAGTCATGCGAGCCATGCAGTCCATTGAAGAATCATTGAAAAAAACACCATAAAAATCAAAAACAGTAATACCAAAAACATTAGCTGAACGCTAACCGTTGTAAATAAGTGTTTAACCCTAAACAGCGCTTAACCCTAGCCCTAAAATGAGTGCTTAACCCTAATCAGTACAATGAGTGCTTAACCCTAATCGGGATAATGAGTGCTCAACTCCTCATCTGTAAATTTGCAGTTTTTACCTGTGTTTCCTTTTTTTTTTACCGATGCCTCGCGTGACTCCCATGGCTGGCTGGCTTGCAGTTTGTCAAGACCCGTTACTGATTGGCAGTTCACTTCATATCAAGTCAAACACTGTCTAACTGTTCAGCTCATTTCTATCAAATGTCATTTACATCAAAGAACAAATAACTGCACATACCCCAGAATAATCCAACCAATTCCCTCCGCAGAGCAACAACATTCAGTTGATAAAATGCAATGTAGAACAAGGGAAGGAAGCAGTCAAAAACTTCAAAAAGTACACGCTTTATGATGAGTGAGTTGTCCCAGTCTCTCTCTGTCCTGATTAAAAGGAGAAAATGAAAGGACAAACAGTATAAATTAGGCCAGGTTATTTCCAAAAAAGGTTGATGCTATGAAATGCTCATTTTATCCTTAGATCATGTTGTAAACTCAGACCATACATTATCATACAACAAAACAGTGGGAAATTAGTAAACCATGGATGAAATGAATGCGGTAAAATCAGAACCACCCCTGCAAAGACATTAAAAATTAAGCCTTTAGTAAGTGAATAGAAAACCTTAGTATACACGTGACAGTATTTTACAAAATAGCTACATATTTGTACACAGCAAAGTACTACACATAACGAGCATCAAAGAAAGCTTAATGTTTCAGAAAACAAGAAGACACCATGAGCATTGAGCACCACGATAAATAAAAGGTACTGAATAAGATATTTTAATCACTTGCAAATGGAAGATCAAGAGCTGCTAAACAAGTTGAAAAAGAAATTAACTAAGTGCAAACAAAGTGTAGCTTTTCTAAATGTTTTGACAACCTCTCAAGGTCAAATGAGAATTCCATCTTGAAAATTAAGACCACAAAAAAGAGAACAGTTCCCTTTATCTCTGTATAAATCATCATTTACTGGTATGGATCCAGAGGCCAAAAACCTTCCGGCACAACTACTACAATTATTCAATGGTCATCTGCATACCTGTGATTTTCCAGGTCAGTACAAAAGTGCGCAACAGAGCGGTAAAGTTTGTTCAAAATATTGATTACAACTGAATGGCCAATGGTAGGAATTAAATAGCCATAATACTCATTATCAGCTGCAAAAATGTGACCCTGAAAACAATAAAAGAATCAGGTGATTACATTTTATCTGAGATCTCTGTATTTCTACCATAAATATTAAACATGAAAAATTGCTCAAATAGGTGAAACTGAAAACAATTAAAATGAGAAGTTGATTTTTAATATAAAATGCGGTAATTAAAATAAACATACACACAGCTGGTTATCCGGAAGCTCATCGACAGGCAAAAAGTATTGTCTAGTCATCATGGAAGTGCTGGCCAGCTATACTGAACCCAAAGGAAATATTTTTTTAAGTGGGATAATTTATCTGTCATATTTGTTCCTCAACATTTTTGTTTGATAAAAAACAATGACGACATCAAAATATACCAAATGTGGGTATATATGTTACAGGTCAAAATTAAATTCAGGTTTTCATAATTTCTCTCCAAATCAGGTTTTTTTATGGCTTGTGGAACAAGGGGAGAATTTCATGAAGGATCAAAAAATTTTTCTTTCAGTCAAAAAAATAGGAAACAATGTAACATTTAAAGAAATGGAAAGAAAACTATATTTAAGCTGACTTACAGGTTCTGCAAAGTAAGCAAAAGCAGCAATGTAAACAGGGCTTTCTTTGTCTTTAATGTAACCATTAAAATTAAGTGAACACAGCATTGCACCAACTGCCAAGGCAAGAACTGGCAACGTAAGAACAAAACTTAAGCCATAACGCAGCCATCTTTTCCACCTGGGAAAGTACTTTTCAGGTTGGCCAGTGATGGGGCTTGGCTGCATTTTACCAGTAAATTCTGGACGTAGTAGCTCTGATTTTTCAAGGCCATGTGTGCGCCACAAGAAGGAGTATTCTGATTCTTTTCTCTTCCAGATCTGAAAGGACACAGGAAAAATAATAACTTCAACTGAATAATTATTATTAATAGTGGCTTGAACCGTGGATTAATTGACAGAGATGTGCAAACTATAGCATTATTCACCAAACTTAGGTTTCTAAAGGTTATTTGAACACATACATATTTTGAACAGGGGGTATTGGTGTAAGACAACCATGAATAAAACTGCAATATGTGTGCTCAAGATTTGTTTGAGTGTTTTTTGGGAGGATTATCATCATGATGATAGCAACCGGAATGTCAAAAAAGCAACACATTTGACATACAAAACGACACTGCACGTGTATCACACCTTTGGTAAATTTCTTTGCCATTACTACACAATTACTATGATGTGAAATTCTCTAAGCGAGGTTGGGTGGCAGTCAGGTCAACTCACAAAAACACCTTTTTCTTTTGCTATCGGAACTCTGACTTGGACCTTAATAATCCTGGTGAGCCAGCCCTGCTACAATATTCATAATTTATAAAGAAATTTCTTGGCCCACATGTATGTACAATGTACATGTATCTAGGATGAAATGTAGGCCTTTCAATTACACAATTTGTAAAAAAATTTCAAATATCCAATCAAGTTGAAATAAGAGCTTTGTCTCTATTTTTTTCAAGTAAACAGTTTACTCACAGCAAGAAAACTTATTGCCCAGAAAGCCGTCAGTATTTCATATACTGGTAACAGAGGGTTGTCATCCACAGTCACACCACGAGGCTTAAAGAAGTATAACAGAATCCCTACAAATGCTATTGGTACTAAAGTCCAGGTAAAACATGTCATCCAACCAAAATAGAAGGCAACACTTTCACCTACAATAAAAAAAATAGCTCAATACAATGGCCAAATCCAAGAGGAGGTTAGCCTGAGAAAACAGTCAACATTTTGTTACACCACCACTTGTTTTCCAATGAAATAAAGTCTGACGAACAAGCACAGAAAATTCTATCCTAATGACTTGTTGCATGCTAGCTTCTGATTGGTAGTGATTGTATAGCATAATGCATGTGTTTTTAGGTGTGTAGTCCGTGTGTGTATGTGGTAATTATTGTCATTGCTGTCAACTTTGGAATAAATGAAATTTAAAAAGATGCTTCTGACTGGTCATGCCATAAGGCAAACGTGCTTGATCAGCCAATTAAAATCACTACCCTGTGATCTGGGAGTTAACATTTCATCAGTAAGGAATTTTTTGCAGTTGTGTCTCAGACATCATTTTGCAGGGAAATCAGTAATGATGTTGAAAAATGTCAGCTTTCTCAGGCTAAGAGGAGGTATGTACCCCAATTTTTTATGAACCCATTTACCTGGAATCCAGGCCATTTTTTGGTCAATATCAAGCCAAAAAGAACCAAAACCCCCAACATGTTGTCACAGCAGTATGCCTTAAAAGTCATGAACAAAAGCCTTTATACTACACATGTCTTGGATTCCCTCCTCCACCCCATACAAGGTTGATTTTAAATTTCAAAATTGTATAGGGTAGGAGAGGGGGATCTGCAAGACATTTGTGAGGAAAATAGCAAGGCGTTAAGAAGGAAATCTAAAATTATAGGCAGTTATGAATATTGCATAACAGTCCCAAGGACTTTTGTCCAGAATTGCAGGTTTTTGTTCTTGATATTACAATTTACAGTTTCTGAAGTTTAGGCATGGTTGCAGAGGACAATATGTTGAGTTAAAGTTCTGGGAAAAAACAGAAGAGACACTGTCACTTTCAACTTCAACATTTCACTTTTCCTTTCTCCCCACTTCTTTCTTGTCCTATTTTTCTTCTTGACAGGCATTAACATTACTGCTTAACTGACAGACTACCAATGCATTTTAAAAATAATGTAGACTTGACTAAATTATTTGTACTAATCAGGTCAATATAGCAAGTTTAATACCCTCAAATGATGATAAACAGCTCTTTGTGTCTCTGATGATGGCATCTGTGTAAGTTGCCAAAATTCAGTTACCATAATAACCAACAGTCCTAATTCAGGACTAATAATAATTGAACACTCACTGGTACCATCATAATTATGTAACCACTTAAATTGACAGTAGAGCGTGCAAAGAAAGTAGTGTGTGATAGCCCAGGGCTAGTGGATTTTGCTATCGGGCTAGTGAATTCTGTTTTTAACTTGCCCAACGGGCCAGTGATGTTTTTTGAGCAATTTGAATAAAGGAAGAACTGTGAAATCAATTCTGCTCATCAAAAGGCCTTTGGGGCTAGTTGAAATGATGTCTGGGCTAGTAAATTCTAGCTTCAGCTTGCCAGAATGGCAAGCTGTAAAAATGATTTTCTTTGCACCCTGCAGTATAATGACATGAATAATACTAAGGATCACAGTAATAATATTGTGAAGTTACCATAGTAATCTCTTATCTCCTGCAAAGGACATACAATCACATTTTGCTTCATTTTTTTCCAAATTTTTTCCTGTTCATGAGGGTGATGAAGAGGAAATGCTGACTCTAAGATTGGAGGTTTAGAATGCAGACAGTCTGTAATGAATGAGTCCTCCCCCCTAAACTTGATACTGTAAGAAGCCAGATGTTCCTGAAATAATAAAATTGTTGCATGAACACCACTAACCTGGTCACAAGTGATAGGAAGGAGGAAAAAAGAGAGCTAAACAAAAATTATCATGTTTTTACTTGGATCTGCATCTGTTATCTGAATCTTACTTTGGGTACAACAAACTGTGGGACATTTTGGGGTAAATGTTTGCATTAACTATTAGAGCAAACATAATTTACTCCAAAATGACCCACAGTGGGCCACAGCCACTTTGTTCCACCCAAATTAAATTCAGAAGACAGATGCAGTTCTAAGTAAAAACATGATAGTTTACAAGTTAGAATACAAGGGCTAAAGGCTTCAGCAAGATCAGGATATTTGCCCCAGGAAAGTACCATGTTTACTTTTTATTGTTACAAGGCAGACCATTCAGATTCTCCACGACATTTTCACAAAACACTGAAAAATGATCTATGATCCACCCCTAGAAATATTATGTAAGAGAGATGAAAATATGTACAGTGTTAGGTTTTTGATTGTGAATTGGGTGTGCATTTGATAACTGAATATCTTTTGAATGTTAAAATACACAATAAAAGCAATAAATATTATTGTTATTATTATTATTATTAATTGTTGACAAACCAATTACCCTACAGGACCACTGAATATCACTCAAAAATGTAGTCTTAATATTTTACCAACTAAGGGAGAACTGAATTGTGGCGTAAAACAAAGTACATTCTACAATAGGTATGATAATTGCATCAGCCACTAGGTCTGATGGGTACAAGCAAAATCTGCCAACACAACTCACTTTGTCATACTGGACAGATTCCAGACAGATCTCAAGCAAGTATACCCTTTCTGCTGGGGTAAAGAAAGTTTCTTGATTGTCACTTCCAGCAAACTTGTCAAGTTCTTCTGTAACAAATTCTTTAACCTTAAAGAAAAAAGACAAGAATAAAAAGTGTCACCTCAGAATGCTCAAGGATTGAAGGCTTCCTCAAGTTTGTGATGGCTAACACCCAGAAAACTGGTAGACAGATGGAAAATAAAGCTGGTCGAACCTTAGAGAAGAGATACTGCCTTGGATAGATGGATAGAGATTTATCCATTTGACAGCATTATCCACCTTTTCAACAACTGGGGCTAGAGAATTGTTTTTGAGGCACACCTTCCTCAAATACGGTACAAGTTTATTTTGGTATTGTGATCCTTCCATATGTTGCAGTTAATTTTTTTATATAATTTATTTTTTTATCTGTTTTTCCTTTGTTTTAAATTCATTAGCATACGTTACCATACCCAAAAACAATGAAAAAATAAAAATTAACTGAAATAAAAAAATAACAACAACATATATATAGTGCCCTTGAAAGTTCAGTGGTTAAACTGTAGCACCGTGGCAGAGTATTCTGCAATTAAGCCTAGAACCTCAACCCCTGTTAAAAATTGAACTACATGTTCAAGACAAACATAAAAAGAAGAGGGTAGTTTTATTTCGCAGTGATGGGTATATTCATTTTGAAATGTTTATATACCAGTACCAAAGCTTATGATTGCTACCGAAATGAAGTTAGTGATTAAAAGGATATAATTATTAAAATCCAGTTTTTAATAGAAGAAGGATAAACGTGCATAGAAATCAATAATTCAAATTCATAAACAACTCGCCTTGTTTTCATTCTTTGTGGTCTTCTTCAAGCCAACATCTTCCGCCTGAAACAAAACAATTCGTTAGTACAGCAAAATATCTTTAAGCTTAAATTCAAACCATATTCATTCTTGCGAGAGGAGAAACTCGAGAATATGATTTTTAAAGTTCCAAATTAACGTATGATATGCATTCAGTTCGTCTCCAGCGCCGGTTTGAAGCTCACCTTATTTGCAAGTATCCTAAATGGTGCATCAACAGTCAATAATGTTTTCCCCTCGAATTCTTCGCGGGTTACACTAAACTTAGCCCGACTCAAACAATCAACAAAGTATTGTTTGACTTCTTCTTTCTCACATTTTTCAGAGAAGCAAACGAGGTACTCGCCCGCCGCCATCTTGCCTCCTCGATGTCACGTTTTCCAGTGTCACGTCACGTCAACTCACCATCTCCCCACGGCCAAATCATATGGGGCGCCAAATGTATTTTTATTATTTAGAGTGGTTATTTGTATTTAGTATATACTAAAACAGTGGATAGTGTTTTTCGCGCGCTCTGATTGGCTACTCAATCAGTGAATATCCTGCACTATTCACTGATTCACCTCCAGTTCCTCGGAGCGAGCGACGCCAAACTCGTGTAAGTTGCAAGCAAAATGTCTTCCCGGTTTGCTGCCGTAAACAAACAAAGAAATTTCACAACTAATCAAGCAAGCTGTTTCCGAAATACACGAAGAAGGTGACTAAGTTCGGATTGGAAGTTTTAACAGGTAAAGCTTTGTCTTTTTGACACGAATTTATCGATAAAACCGGTGAAAAAGTTTTTTGTTTACAAATGCAAATGAAGCTTAAGTCTTGCTTACTTTATTTAGTTGAGTTGTTCATAAATAAGCTTAAAAGTAAATTTAATAATCTTTTTTTATAGAATGATTTTAAATACAAAAAGAATTCACTACTCCTTTTGAAGAAATTTCCCCGCAAGAGCTAAACAAATGCCTTCAAAAGTTTTAGTTGCCGGCAAGAAAAAGCGACGGCGGCGGCCGCCCGGTCATTACGCGCCAAAATTGTAATCGTTTGCAACAGTATTTGAGTTAAAAATCATCATTTTTGTGCTCAATGATCTCACTGTTTTAGTATATACTAAAACAATTATTCACCTCAGTGTCGGTGGCTAGTCGTGGATATTTACCTCACTGCTTCGCAGTTCGGTAAATATCCAGTACTAGCCACCTCCACTTCGGTGAATAATTGTTATATAACCAGAAACTCATAAGGGGTTGAAACGTGTAACTCGCGTTCAATGCTCGTGAATATTCGTTTTGACCATATTTGGAAACCTTAGTGACGGATATCCATTTTCAACAAAATGGCTGCTGCGCGATCACCATGAACACAAGATGTTTTAAGACAAGAGTTCTGCATTTCAAGGTTAAAAATACGCCGTTAAAAGACAAAAAATGGAAAGAGAAAGTTCAAAAGACTGCTCAGCTTTCTTTTTGTGGAGAAAGGGAAGCTTTTCATCAAGAAATCGTCCTTCGAGGAATTCAACCTTGTTTTCTTCACGGCGGAACCCATGGTCTGTTTTGAAATGCAACCAAGTCAGCGAAGTTTTTGCAGAATTTTCAGGTACATTTTGCACTCTATGGCCAAGACAATTATGTTTTTGAAAGGGAATTTATTTATTTCTAAATGTTTAATGTGCCCTGATTTGAGATGGATTTTGTGTTGAATTTTGCCATATGCTTAGCCGATTTCACTTGCGTGAACAGATCCACGATCCAGATAGTGTTTTCCGAATTGCTTTAGATGATTAACTTTTTGGACTTTGAATAAAAATTTTCAAGAAACGGCTTCTCTGTCTATTGTTTTGAGCGTGTTCATTCATAAAATTAGCTCAAAACACGATCGTGACTACAACATCTAAGTTTAATTTAAGCTTTTAGAATGCTTCTCACATTTATTACAAGCATCACTTTTTGCGAGATGTCAGGTTCAGGTTTTGGACACTTTTCGACACGCAGCTAATGAATTTTATTCGAAATATTTTTCACTGTTTTTTCTAGACTTTTAACATAAGAATTTTAAAAGCCTATTTGCAGTATAAGTTTACTGTGCAGAGGGTCAACGAGGCATCGTTTTTTGAAGCGACAACTTCAAGAACTTGCGAGGCCGTCAATGGGTTTCATAATGGTAAGGCAATAATATCCTGCTCAGTGTTTCGGTAATATTCCTGGTTTCAACCTTTGAAAGCTTTCTCGGCTTTCAGGAGTTTTTCCCCCGTTTGTCGGCCATTTTTCTAAGCGGGCGCGGGAACCGGAAGGAAAATTACGTCACGTTGTTTACGAAATTTGATTGGTCAGTTATCTCTTCTTCTCGTTCCAAATATGGTACTTTCGAAAATGAATAATCACGAGCATCGGACAAAGCAAACATATGAGAGTTACACGTTTCAACCCCTTATGGGTTTCTGATATAACCAAAACAATGTTGCTTATTTACAAATAACCACATTACAGTTTTATTATTTCTAAATAACCAAAATATAAAATTGGTTATTTACAAATAACCAAAACTGAAATTTGGTTATTTAGCAAATAAACAAAAATTAAAAAGTGGTTATTTCTAAATAACCAAATGCGAGGTTGGTTATTTATTAAATAACCAAAATGCGAGATTGGTTATTTAATAAATAACCAAAATGCGAAATTGGTTATTTATTAAAACCAAAATGCGAAATTGGTTATTTATTAAATAACCAAAATGCGAAATTGGTTATTTATTAAATAACCAAATTGCGAGATTGGTTATTTATTATATAACCAAAATGCGAAATTGGTTATTTATTAAATAACCAAATTGCGTAATTGGTTATTTATTAAATAACCAAATGCGAAATTGGTTATTTATTAAATAACCAAAATGCAGGCAGAATGGAAAATTGGTTATTTATAAACAAACTGGACAGTTGGTTATTTAGTAAATAAAACATGGATAATTAAAAATCCAAAACTGTGCAAAAATGGTTATTTAATATAGAAATGGTTATTTACCTAATTTGGTCTTAGCAAGTGGCCACGTGGTCCATTTTCCCGCTCATTTCCCATAACGACTTGCAGACTTCTATTTCCAACATGGCTTCTTCCACTTCCTTCACTTTCCTCTTTCATTTACCTTCTTCCACCCTCATTTTCCTTCATTTACTTTTATTTTCCTCCGTACACCTTCATTCGCTTTCATTAATCTTCATTCACCTTTATTTATTTTAATTCACCTTCATTCTAATTCATTTACCTTCATTCACACTCGTCCCTCGTCATTAATATTCATCTACCTACAAAGGCCTTCAATAACCTTTGCCTTCTATCACCTTCATCTACCGTCATCTTCCTCCATTAGCCTTCATTTACCCCAATTAGCCTATATCCACGGTCACCTACATTCATTAGCCTTCTTTTACCTTCGTACGCCTACATCTACCACCATTAGTCTTCATTTACCGTCATCTACTTCAGTTAGTTTTCATGATAGTCCAGAGATTATCCAACGAATTGTCGTGCCGTCACATTATTCATTTCTGACTAATTTGTTCCCTTGTCCTTTAATCTTCAGACATTACACATATACAAAAATAATTTTGCATTTCCGTGAAACGTATCGTATTTTACATTGTTTTGTTATACAACAGGGTCTTAACGAGGTATATATTTTCCCGACTGATCTCACATTTTGGCCATAAAATTCAATTCTGTACTTGCCAAAAACTGAATGAAATACCAAATAAAGTGTCTCTCTTTTCGATTTCTTTTACAATTTTCTCGGTCATATCACTTGCCGACTGGAGAATTAAGATTGGCTCCCGTCTGTTCTTTCGAGTTATCATAATGATGTATCTTCTAATAAACCTTTCGCACGCAAGTAGGGAGGAAAGTTGTAGTGTCGAAGGCGACCCAACCTAGTGGGATATGGGGGCATGTTCTCCCGGAAAATGTTTATATTTAGGGTCTCAGAATTCCTATTCCAGCGTTTTCCTCGGGACATTGTCAGTAAATTGATACGCAGGAAAATGTTACTTTCCTGCTCCTGAGATCTCTTTGGGCAAAGATTGGCTTGACCAGTGATCAAAAGTACCTACAGAATTCCACAATATCAGGATGATTAGAGAATCCTGTCGCAATAGGCTTCGCGTTACGGGTGAGCCATCTTGGATGATCGTCAAAACTACTCAGGGACTATTTTTCTCGCTTCCTCCCAAACCGCCTCCTGCCCCCTGGTTAGTTTTGACACTCATCCAAGATGGCAGCCTGTAACACAAAGTACTCGATCTCGACGATCTTCCGGAAAAATAGGGACTGTGAACAGTCTGTAGTGGCATGTATCAGATTTGGATCGGTCAGTAGCTAACTTCAAAGCAGCTCAGAGCCATTTCTGCATTTAACCGCGCTATGTTTTTGGAAGAAGCCATGTTGGAAATAGAAGTCTGCAAGTCGTTATGGGAAATGAGCGGGAAAATGGGCCACGTGGCCACTTGCTAAGACCAAATAAGGTAAATAACCATTTCTCTATTAAATAACCACTTTTGCACATTTTTGGATTTTTAATCGTCCATGTTTTATTTACTAAATAACCAACTGTTCAGTTTGTTTATAAATAACCAATTTTCCATTCTGCCTGCATTTTGGTTATTTAATAAATAACCAATTTCGCATTTGGTTATTTATTAAATAACCAATTTCGCATTTTGGTTATTTAATAAATAACCAATTTCGCATTTTGGTTATTTAACAAATAACCAATTTCGCATTTTGGTTATTTAATAAATAACAAAATTCGCATTTTGGTTATTTAACAAATAACCAATTTCGCATTTTGGTTATTTAATAAATAACCAATTTCGCATTTTGGTTATTTAATAAATAACCAATTTCGCATTTGGTTATTTAATAAATAACCAATCTCGCATTTTGGTTATTTAATAAATAACCAATCTCGCATTTTGGTTATTTAATAAATAACCAACCTCGCATTTGGTTATTTAGGAATAACCACTTTTTAATTTTTGGTTATTTGCTAAATAACCAAATTTCAGTTTTGGTTATTAGTAAATAACCAATTTTATATTTTGGTTATTTAGAAATAATATAACTGTAATGTGGTTATTTGTAAATAACCAACATTGTTTTGGTTATATACAAATAACCACTCTAAATAATAAAAATACATTTGGCGCCCCATAAAATCAAGGATGGGAAAATGGCGCGTTTTGGACCCGGAAATCCCCGAAGCGTGCAATAGCGGCGTTTTCACAGACCAGTTTATTTTTAGCATCATTATGGATTTTTTTTCCCGCGAGAATGAAAGCACCGTTCCCTTAGATACATACCGTAAACTTCCGAAAATAAGCCCCAGGGCTTATAGTTTTCAAAGGCCGTTTTTGAGGGGCTTATTTTTTGAGGGGCTTATATTCGGAGGGGCTTATCTACGGAGGGAAATTAGCGTTTACAAATCGATTGGGCTAGCCTAATAGTTGGAAGTAAATTTAACGTTTTTCTGTTGTTTTACTTTGTATTTGAGGGCAATTTTCCAAGTACAAGTCCCCGGAGGACTTATATTTGGACCTTTTTGGGGGGCTTATATTTGGAGGGGCTTATTTTCGGAATTTTACGGTGTACGCTTATTACCGTATTTATTCGATTAACCGTCCTAGACGCTTATTAAATTTTTGGACCTTGAGAGTGGGCGCTTATTAAATTTTAAACATTTTCCGCAAGTGAAGTATGTTTATTTTGTAACAAAACAATAAATGCTAATAACAAAACGCGAAGAAGTAACAAAGCAAGGTTTCTGCAAAATACTCTGAAGAAGACTCCGTCCTCGGGGAAGTCTCTTATTAGAATTTATTCACTCAAGTGGATGGGGTGGGGTGAGCGCTTATTTGAGTTTGATTGGGAGGAGTAGGGGGTCGGCGCTTATTCGAGGTGGGCGCTAATTCGAGGTTGGGCGCTTATTCGAATAAATACGGTATGCTCGAAAATTTGAGCATTATTCTTGTAGACGGTCATCCTCAAAACAACAGCTTTATGCCTATTATGCTGGAAAAGTAGCATTATGCTGGACTGATCTTGGCTGTATTTGATGCCCTTTTCCATCCTCGAAGACATGAATTCAGAATACAACGTTTTATTGCATCGATATCGGTTACAAATAAATAAATAAATAAATAAATAAATCCAAGTCGATTGTGCTCTGTGTAGCATACCGCCCCGAAGACACACCTCTCAGCTTCTTTGAAGATACATTGAAACCGGTCTACACCCAAGCCCTGTTATTGAATAAGCCAATAATTATCCTTGGTGACTTAAATTGCGACGGTCTCGATAGCTCTTGCCGTGAGTATGCAGCCATCAATAGTTTTACACGTGAGATGAACCTACAGCAGTTAATAAAAGAGCCTACCAGGATTACGGCCACTACCGAGTCATTATTAGATGTCATCTTAGTCTCGGACCCCTCGTCTGTTCGTAAGAGCGGTGTCATTAACAATCCAATCAGTGACCACCTTCCTGTTTTATACGTTGTTTTGAAACTGAAATCTCCTAAGATTTCTCCTCATTATGTAACAGTGCGCAGCTACAAGAACTATGATCCCGAAAATTTCACCTTCGACTTGGCGTCTCATTCCGGACTCCTTACTTTCAGTGTTTGCTGCACCTGATGTAAACAGCAAGTTTGGCATTTTTAATAATGCTTTTTGCCAAGTACTTGATGCACACGCTCCGGTAAAGACAGTCAAGATTCGCAACCGCCCATGCCCATTTGTCACCGAAGAGATCAAGGATCTTATGAAAATAAGAAACCGTCTCCATCGCCGTTTTCTCTTAACGCGCAATGAATTTGACTGGGCAGAATATAAAATCTCCCGCAATAGTGTGAAAAAAGCTCTCATTGAAGCTGAAAAACATCATACATATCAAGAAGTTCAGAATAATATGAACAACTCGAGATCCCTTCGGAAAGTGATCAACAACATCGTTCCATCGAAAACACAAGAGAAACTCGTCTATTCTAAAGACCTCAAGACCGTGGCAAATGAATTTAATTCATATTTTTCATCCGTAGGAAGCCGCACGGCTGAGGCTGTTGCAAAGCTGGCATTAGAAAATAATATCATCTGTTCAAACTCATCCATGCCAGATCTTGTATCATCTTCCGATGATTGCTTCAGGTTCACTCCCGTGAGCATCGAAGTTGTAAGGCGTACCATCTTGTCTTTACCATTGAACAGAGCTCCAGGACCTGATAAAACCAAAGCTAGAGTATTCAAGGACGCCCTACAAGTAATACTCGGGCCTATTACTGAGATAATCAACTGCTCACTCGTTACTTCTACTTTTCCATCAGACTGGAAGATCGCTGAGGTCATCCCACTCCTAAAAGAGGGAGACCACGAACAGCCTCCGAATAATCGGCCATTGTCACTACTTAATGTTGCGTCTAAAGTTTGCGAGAAAATCGTTCTTGAACAATTTATCACCTACCTGATGTCACGTAACCGATTGTCATCCCACCAAAGCGGCAACAAGTCACTCCATTCAACTGAGACCTTGAATATTTACACCACGGATCTAATTTTAGAGGCGATGGACAAAAAGGAAATAAGCGCATTAGTCCTACTCGACCTCTCAAAGGCTTTCGACAGTATTTGCCATCAGAAGTTACTCCAGAAGCTCTCCGCTGTAGGTGCCTCACCCGCCGTAGTTCAGTGGTTCCGCAGCTACCTTTCAGACCGGACCCAATCAGTGCGTATCGATTCTGTGCTATCAGATCCATTACCAATCACACATGGAGTGCCCCAGGGAGCGATTCTTTCGCCGCTCCTCTTCTGTATTTATCTAAACGATCTGCCAGGCGCTCCTCAATTCTGCCAGCTCGAGTCATACGTCGATGACTCTAAAGTTTTGCTATCTTTTTCCGTAGCCGATGTCATTGATGCAAAGTTCAAGCTCGAAGATGATTTGCGCAATGTTGCCACCTGGTGTTGCACAAATGATTTGTTAATAAATCCTGAGAAAACGAAGTTCATGTTGATCGGCACCAAGCAAATGATAAGTAAACATTCAGTTAATTTTACTGTTTCGTTTATTGGAAAGACTCTTATGGCTGTCGAATCAGCAAGAGATCTAGGAGTATACATAGATTTACACCTGACCTATGACACTCATATCTCTCACTTAGTCTCTTCTTGCTTCACTAAACTGGTTCAGATCAACCGCGTGAAATATTGTTTTGAAAGGAAGACTTTGGTTTTAATTATTACATCTCTTGTCTTTAGCAAAATGCTCTACTGTTCGACCTTGTGGTCTAATACCTCATCTAAGAACATTGAAAAGCTGCAACTTATTCAGAATTTCGCCTGCAAAATTATCTGCGGCGCTCGGAAATATGACCACGTGACGCCATTACTTGATGAACTCAACTGGCTTCCAGTTAGCAAGATGCTCAAATTCAGAGACGCTGTTATGGCTTATAAGTGTGCCGGCAATTTAGCTCTTGAATACCTATGTACTAAGTTTAAAAAACGATCTTCTGTACATAATCGCACAACCCGTAATAATGAGAAGTTCGAAATCCCATTATTCAGGTCTACCACCGGCCAACGAACCTTCGCCTATAGAGCAGTATCCCTGTGGAACACGTTAGACGAAGACCTTAGAAACGCTACAACTGTAAAGGCCTTTAAGAAAGCCCTGAAACTTGTAATGAATGAATGATTGTATGACAGTTAGCATTTAACAATATTAGCTTGTTAGATATAGTTTGCATTTATATTTGTAAATAGGTACTGAAAAACCTTTTTTGGGAGTATTTATTAAAGTTTTATATTTATTTATTACAAATTTCGAACTGGTAGCCATGATGGATAGCCGCCTATGCGACAAGACATTGAAAGTAGCAATGTTAATTCTCACTGAAAGCACCTGGAAGTAAAAATTTCTCATTACAGTCATGGAAATATTATTATTTTTTCATTATCAGTCTCTTTATACTGAAAAAAAAAATGGCCATTATGCCGGCATTATGCTCGATGCTCCGACCATAGCATTATGCCCAAAATTATGCCGGCATAATGTATCTAACCCTTCTATCTGTACGCATCAAGAGCTATTAGTGAACTTACGGCAACAGGACGGGAGAGCAAAGAAGACGGCAAACCCATTCGGGCTCGAGGAATAATTGTTAATTATTCTGTCCAAGACTGTGGTCCTGGCGGAGAACTTTCTGAAGAGGATCGGCCGAAGACTAGCAAAGTGGAAATCAGATCAGATACGGTATCAGATACGGATACGACATCAGATTCCAGTTTGCTTATATTTCATGATCTTCTCTAATTTATACTGAGATCAGGCTCTATTTTCGTTTCGCTTTTAAAATTACATTCCGGCGGGCAAGGCGAAACTAAAAGTTTATTTTCAGACCCCTCTTTTCATATTCATAGCTAACAAAAATTACTTCAGTTCCAAAATTTCCACTCTTGCTGAACTCTTTGTTCTTCTTATTTCTTTTATTTTGGATCTTTTGAAGCCACTGATTTAAAAGTTTGTCCCTGAAAGGCCGGTTAGATTTTTCGACCCGTTCGCCACAACATTTCTAAACATCATCTGATCATTGCAAATCTTCGAATGGATCTTCAGGTGGCTGTTGTTATAACAGAATTTTCTACAAGTATTAACTTTCGAGTGTTTGAATTTCACGAGGATTTTCATTCGTAGGTCTTTAATTTCGCGATTTTTTTTACAATGGCGAAAAACGCGAAATTAAGTACCAGTATTAAAGGTAGTCCATTCCATCCTAAATGTCACTGAGTTTGGAACAATTTGACCTTAGTTTTTGTCTTTTCCAGTTGAAAGAAGCCATCTCTGGCCACCAAGATGTCAAATGTCCCTGGAAGATTAAAGAGCATTTAATACGGGTCCGGTTTAGTCCCCACCCACCTCCCCCAATTTCTAAATCCCGCTTAGAGGTCCCTGTCTGTGTTGGACTGCCTCTGGCAGGGCCAAATTGTTTGACAGCTTTACACAAATAAAGTTTTCTCATTTCTTCATGAACAGGACATTTTAGAAGACAAGGTTTTTAAGAAAAAAAATGTCATTCCACCGTTCACATTCTTTCTTTTTTTCTTTATTTCAAAGAAGCAAGCAAAAATAACAGGTGAAATATTGATCCTAATTATTTGCATAATTTCAAGAAGGATCTTTTACAATAAATTTTTCATAAGTTACTGTTATTTCAAACGTCTTAATTTTATACAAAACTATGCAAGTATTGTTTCCTCTCAGGTTAAGCTAAAGAGAAATAGAAATTTCCACTTTTACAAAATTTCGACATTTTTATGATGGGAAATCGTCTCAAGCCATGATAAAGTTGGCGTTACAAAAATAACTAAAGCGCAATTTAGTGCATATCCGTGATACGGAGTAATCTAATAACTCAACGCACCTGCAAAAATTATTGTAAACCATTGGTCATTAAATCCGCTCTTATTCGATATGCAAGAAAGAAAAATTTAGCGTTTAATTTTAATCTATTAAATTTCCTTATGCTCTTCTTCCTTATCTGATCGTAGCTTACTGCCAAACCTTAAAACAATCCCACAATTAATTAAACAAATTACTACCATTAAACCTAAGCTGTTCGCAAAAGTTGCTATTGGAAAGCGTTCCAAATCGTTGCGTCTCGACTCCATTTGAATCTGGATGGCTGTAAACTGGTCGGCGGAACCAAGGGCTGTAAAAACATGTAGGAAATGATGGCTGTGCCCTATTATGTCAAAAACTCCTGGCATTAATCTCTCTGGCATCCTGGACATGTTTGCCAAAGCTGAAATCAGGTAGAAGTAGCAATGCCTCATGAAATACGAAAAAGCCAGTTGCTCGTGCTCTGTTTCAAGTGTAGCAGACGGTTCCACGAGAAGGCGATGCAAATATGGAGCGCTATTGCACAGAAAGGCAACCCCGAAGCAAAATGTTCGAATAACGTACTTCATCTTTGACCATCGGTGTCGAGAGGCACAACAAACTACAGTTGACAAAACAGAGATGAGACAAGAAACGCTGAGAAAAATGGTTGAAGAACTGAAGAGCATTTTATCGCTATCGAACGAGCGACTGTAGAAATAAAATGCTTGTCCTGCTCCAACACTATACACGCTTATCGCTGCATAATCGAAGAAGAAACAAATGTGGCGAACTCTAGGAGACATGGAATTGAACAGATGAGCGCCAGAACTCATCAACAAAAATCCACATATTCCAATAGCGAACGACAGCAAAGGGTAGGCGTAAGTGTCGGTGATGCCGTACTTCCAAAATAAGGACGCGAAGCGTACGAGAAAAAGCAGAAACGGAACAAAGTGCGTCCAAACGTTGACGGTTTCGTTTCGCGGCTGAAAAGCACTTCTGACACAGTCCAAAGCAGAACCGTAAGGTTTGCGATAACCAGAGCAAATAAACATTTCGCGGAATTGAGCAGGAACGTCTTCGGAACGCAAACCAAACTTAACCTTCTTGTGCTTGTGTTCGGCATTATGTATCTTTTCCATTTTAGCCATTTTAGTTTATGGTAGCTGTTATGGAAAGGAAAAAAGAAAAACAAGCAGTTCTGATTTCGCTCTTTCCGCTGTCAAATGACTGCTTACACTCGTGGTTTGCAAACGGAATGAAAATGAAAAAGCCGGTTTTGCAAAACAATTGAATTCGCCACCCGGTAGAGTATTTGTTTACCCTCTCGCTCATTGGTGGAAATTGCCGATGGGTTTTCCTGCAGGTGTAAATTGCTTTCAAAATGGTTTTCCTCTGAACAGGATAGAAGATAATTAAGTGACACCTCTGCGGACCGGAAAAAAAGATTACCATAACATTTTTCTAATCCCTCACTTAAGATTACTTTGCAAGTTCAAAACTGAATTCAACTAAGCTATCAGGAAATCTCAGGGAAAAGAATAAATATTCTGATTTGTTTTAGTGTGAGATTTACACAAAGAAAGGAATTTCAAAGATTTTGTTTACATTTTCAAATCTTTTATTATGAACGACAAAAACATTATCCCGCAAGCAGATGTCTCCAATTTTCTAGGAGGGAATGCGTCTAGGTAAAGAATTAAAATATATATATATATATATATATATATCTAGCCGCGGATTTTTTAAAAACCAACCTAATGAAATTTGCCGTCATTGGAATGACAAGGCGTCAAAAGGTAGGTTTTTTTAAAGTCTGACAAGCTCCAAATTCAGAAGAAAGGAGGAGAAGAGAAAAAAGCAATGGTTGCACTCTTAGTTTTTATAATAGCTACTTTGGAGAAAAAAAATGTTGGACACAAAAGTCCATTTAGCGGCACGTTTTCAAAAATCCGACTAGATTAGATTCCTCCTCGCTCTTTCTTTTTCTCCTTTCCTTTTCCTTCGTTAGTGGTGATTTTCGAGCTTATCGGGCCCGAGAAACCTGCCTTTTGACGCCATTTCGCTTCAATGACGGCAAATTTCGTTAGGTTGGTTTTCAACAAGTCGGCTAGATAAATTAAGCAATAAAAAAAATAATAAAATAACATCGCGTTTCTATTTCCTCACATTTATCATTTTAGGTTTCCTATGCACGGTGCACAAAGATTTTGCGTTGGCTTTGCCTTCCTTAAAAGTTTTTTGTTTCTAACTGAGGCAGAAAAATTGAAGATGTTATTTTCATAATAGAAAATAAATTTATTCTTTTAAAATCTGCGACACTTTTCTTTATCTATACATCATGATTTGAACAATAGTCTAAAATCTGACTGGTTATCAAGGGCCTAATTAGAGCACTACCTGGATAGTGCGGGCATTTGGTATTTATGCCCAGGTAAATGGATATTACTTGTCAAAGAAAACCGTTAACTTTTAGTCTGCTACACGGCCGTTTTTATTGTCGTCACGCAACGCTGGGGAGAAGCGTTGCGTGACGACACTAAAAACCGGCTGGGTAGCAGACTAATAAGCTCTGGGCCCAGTTTAGTTGTTCGAAGACCGATTAGCGCTAGCCCAGGGTTAAATTTCAATCCGGGATTCTTTTTCTCTTGTTCAAACGCAATTTCTCGGATAATTTTCTCCAATTCTTTGTAGAGCATCCAATGAACAAATTTCAGACAAAAATATACTAAGTTAAACTGAATTTGCTCTTTAAGCTTTTATATCTGAACTTGAAATTTCGCACTAACCCTGGATTATCTTAATCCAGCTTTTAACAACCTCTGTTGTTCGAAGGCCGATATTTGCGCTTAACCCAGGGTTAAATTTAACCCGGGTTTCTTTTTCTTTTGTTTAAAAGCATTTTCTCGTGTATTTTTCCCTGTTATTTTTAAGAGCATCCAGTCATCAACTTGTTGACAAAAAGAATTAAACTGAATTTACTTTTTAGCTTTCATATCTGAATTCAAATTTCGCACTAACGCAAGAGCCATAATAGGACTATTATGGCTCTTGCCCTGGGTTATCTTAACCCAGCTTTGAACAACCCGGCCCTGGGTTATTCCTTTTTTGCAAGGAGTTTTAGGACGGTTTATAAACGGAGGGGCTTATAAGCTATAGCAATGCTAACCAAAATACGCTTTGCATTTACTGGTTTTCAATTAAGTTTCAAAACTTCTTGGAGGGAGGTTTATATAAGGGTAGATGGGCTTATAACTGGGTTGGCTTGTAAGTGGGGGAGCTTATAAGCGGCAGTTTACGGTAAGCTGTAAGAGGACACCCAAACTTCAATGGCTCCTTCTTGTTTCAATTTTCTTGTATTTCCATTCATTCAGTACTGACAGCAACCATAGTTGTCTTTACAAAATCAGACAACAGCATGGCATATAATTACAGAACAAATTCTGATGTCACTACCCTCGTTGTAAACCACTATTGTTAACAGTTTTTTCTAACACACATACACACTAAAAAGATATAGTCTGCAGGTGCAAAAAGGGGAGGAGAGAAAAATGCCCCCCTTTTCTCTCGCTGCCCCACCCCTTTTGACCCTTGCCACCCAGGCTTGAAAGGGTGTGTATATCAATACTCCTATAGTGATATCTAAGCCATTGACTCCCATGCAGAAGTTCTTTTGCCAATCATGTTATGGAAATCTTTACGTAACCTCAGTTAACACTACCCAATATGGCTTGCACTCCGTAAAATTCACTGGTTCTTGTCTTTGGAATTTCTTGCCTCCTAGCATTACTAACTCAGATTCTCTTAGACTGTTTCGTAAAGCTCTGAAGAACTCTGTGCTTAATTGGTATATCAATTAATTTGTCTCCCTTAGCTCAAGAAGAAATGCCTTCTTTCAAAACAATATATTCTGAATTCTGTGTGTATTATTGTATTCTATTGTATTATTGGGGTCTTCACCAGATTAGCCTTTGCTATTTAAATTGTATTAATTGTCTATGTAAATTAATATGTATCATATGTATGTTGAATTGAGCAAGTTCAATAAATCATCTATATATATTTATCTATCTATTTTGACTTGTCACGCAATCCTCCCTTGTGGGAAAGGAAAGCATGACAAAGCCCTAAGAACATCTTCATGGGAAGCTAACTAACAAATATCTTCAAGAATGATGTTAAAAACACTCTTCAAAAAGTCTTTTTGCCACATGTTTTGTGCCAAGCAAATTAATTCTACTACCTAACTGGCCAGTAGCGTGAGAAAAAAAGCTGGCATTTTGGGACGCCACAGGGTGCAAAGAAAGTCAGTTTTACAGCCTGCCTTTTGGGCAAGCTGTAGCTAGCATGTACTAGCCCACAAGTCATTTCAACTAGCCCCAAAACCCTTTTTGATTAGCAAGATTGATTTACAATCCAACTGTACTTTAAATTTCCCCAAAAAGCAGCACCTGCCCGTCGGAAAAGTTAAGAACAAAAATCAATAGCCCGAAAGCAAAATCCACTAACCCCAGGCTATCAGACACAACTTTCTTTGCACGCTGCACCACCACTTGTTTATTGCGAAATGACGTCTGAGAAATGATTGCAGAAATTCCATAGTGATGACGCACCACTAGCCAGAACTGGATAGTGCTTCTGACTGGTCGTGCTAAATGGGAAATTTGCCTCAATCAACCAGAAGTACTACCTAGATCTGAGTAGAGACATGTCATCAGTATGGAAATTCTGCACTCGTTTCTCAGACGTCATTTCACGGGGAAACCAGTGGTGGCATCGTGAAATGTGGGCTGTTTTCTAGGCCAGGGGCATTTCAAGCACGGTCAAACATGAATGTATTGTGCAGGCCCCATATTAAGCAAGAGGGGGTGATGTCACTGCATGTCTGAACTCAGGGAAATAAAAACAAAAACCAGCATAGCCTGCACCACAGATGTAATCAAACCCCAGTTAGTAAGGTCTGCAAAGAAGCACCAAGACCCTTGTTCTGGGCCCTCAACAGCCCTCAACGTTTTAAATTTCCTTTCAACCTGTTTGGCAAACCAACAATGGCTTTTTCACAGGCCAAGCATGGTGCGTATTAAGGGGGGTGCACAGGTGGGGTCCCAGGACAAGGATTTCGGTGCTGTTTTGCAGACAAACTTAACCAGAGTTATTAGTTTTGTCTTTAGTGCAGGCTAAAGCCAGCATAGTGTTAGACTTGTAAACTTTAGTTTTTTTTGGCCAGAAAGTGACCAAAAAATGGCTTGACTAGCTTCAAATGGGGTTTTAAAACAAAAATTTCCAGGGGTTGAATGAGTTAAGCAGACAGTGGCGAGGCTCCCATTTACACAGTTGGGTTTTTCATGCACAACTAACAGCCATGAATAAAAATTAACGGTAGTTGCTAATTTTTCTAGTTGTTCTACCTACACAAGAAAATCACTTTCTACTGCATTTACATTTGGACTTTTTGGTCATTGGTTTCAAGTTTACTTTTCCACTTGCATCACTTAGTTCAATTTTTATTGACCCAAGATTAACTGATCTTGTAAGGAGGTTAATCATGGTCTTGAACATTTTTTCAATAGTGTTCACATCCAGTGCACTTGCTTCCATGTAGCTTAGGCCATTACGTTTGGCAATTTCATGGCCTTCCTCAGAGGAAACTTCCCGTTCCTCAGCTTGATCTGTCTTGTTCCCAATTATGATGATCAAAGCATTGCTTTCTGTGCAATAAGTCTTTGCTAAGTTAAGCCATCGAGGAATGTGGTCAAATGATTCCCGATTAGTTACATCACAGACCAAGAAAATGCCATGGACACCACGGAAATACATAGCCTGCAAAGACAAGAACTGTTCTTGACCAGCAGTATCAACCACTTCCAAACGGACAAACTTAGAGCCATATTTGAAAGACTTGCGATCGATCTCTATCCCTGTAGTTGTAGTGCTCAAGAAAATATTGAAAAAAGGGTTCTTGAAACGATTGAATAAACACGATTTTCCAACTCCTGCGTCTCCAATAAAAAGCACCTTGAGCTTGTAATCGTATAATGGTTGGCGTCCAACTTTCTCAATCTGAACTTCTTCATCTGACTCATGCAAACTTGATCGTTTCACTACCTTCCATTTGTGCCTTTCAAGTTCTTCTTTAATGTCCTTGATGTCAGGTCTCAATGTACTGTCATTCTCTAAGCATCCTAACACCAGTTTTTTCAAGAAATGTTCCCCCATCTCAGTGATGTCTGTTTTACGTCGGACATGTTCACTGATCAGTTCACCATCTTAAAGGAATAAAAATTTTCATCAGATTTCTTAAATAACAACTTAAAACAGATTTATCTATCAAAATGATAGATTACAAAAATTAAATGATTTACAGATCCATTTATCCACTTTGCCACTTAGATCTTCAGCCAAATAAATAAACAGTCCATAGTTTTACTAGAGATATGTATCTCACATTACCCTTGCAAAACTCGCTTTTTAATAGTGCCACTCAAGTTAAGCCGTGTCGGCCGGGGTTAGGAACTGGATGGGTTACCTGTCTTGAATATAACCCTGTTATGACGGCCCCTAATTTATTTTTTCCTTACTTCTTCTTAATATATACGAGTTAAATTGAGGTGGCCATGGGGCAACATATCATTGTAGCAGGGATTTGCAGGTAACCAGGAAGGGAACTTCACAATCAGACTATTGCAAAAACGGTGCTTTGATTGGCAGTTTGTTCAGAGGAACTTGCAAGTTCAAACTACAAATTATATAGCAATACTGCAAATTTATTTTGCTCAGCACTGCAACGGCTAGCAAAGGTATCTCTTACCTTTATCTTAAAGAGAAAAAAGGGTGTTAAAGAAGATTTCGTTGATCAATGATTTTTTCAGAATGAACTTCTCAAACTCATTAATAATTCATAAAGAAAACACAAAGGAAATGTGAGTGTTAAGGAAATCAGATGAAAAACTGCTCATTTTTGCATTCGACACAGTGTTTCATCACCAGATGAAACAACCTTTAAGTTTGTCAAAAATACTCCGCTGCACGTCCTATTTTCAACTCTCTTCTCAGTAAAACTGTGAAAGGTTTGAACCCAGGAGTCATTTCAAAAGTAGGTTGAGTTTGATCCTCCGGGTGAACGTAGTCCTGAATAGGACTGTTGTTGTTGACAGTGACTGACGTTTCGATAACCTGTGTGGTAGTCATCTTCAGAGTCAAAGTGAGTTGTATCACGTCAGTTGATGGTATACTCTGGTTATTCTTCTCAGTATTTCATTTGGTGACAAAACACTGTGTCTCCTGCTTAATATATTGCGTCAAATCAATAAATTTATGGAAGTTCTAAGTTAGGACTTCCCCATATCAAACTGTCTCTAATATTGGAACCAAGTTCTGTGATTAGAATAGAATTTCTAGTAAAAAAGAACACGCAGTCACCACTGCTCCTTTCCCTCCCTCTCTAGGGATCTGTACTGGGCAGATAGTACTACTTGTAGGGATACTTAAGCAATAGACCACACTTTCTATGGGTTTACCGGCGTGGTAACCCACGCGGGATGTTGGGAGAACACGAGAAAAGCTTGTAAATCACGAGCCGAAGGCGAGTGATTTACAAGCTTTTCGAGTGTTCTCCCAACATCCCAAGTGGGTTATCACGCCGGTAAACCCATAGAAAGTGTGGTCTATTGCTTTTATAAAATAACTTTTAGTAGAATGGAGTCTTTTAGGTAAAAAATATGGTTTTAGTACCGTGATCAAGTCATGTCTTCTCTCTAAAGTCATCATAAGCCAATCATGACTCACGATTTAATGGCGCTGAACTTTCTCAAAACTCAGTTCAGTCAAACAACAAACAGCAGCACTTCAAAACACGAGTTTTTGCACTCATTACATGATAAGTTATGAAAGCTGTTTTACAGGAAAAGTCAACCTTTATTCAAGCGAACGTACAATGAAAAAATACGTTCATGGTTTGTTTACTACAGAAGTAGAAATTAATTGAACATCAGACTGTACGCAGCTGTATTTTGTTGAGTCGATCCGTAAGAATTTCGTGCCTACAGACAGAACTGGCAGCTATTGTAATGGAGGACTTCATTCACATTTTACAAGCCGCAGTGGTAAGACCTGTTTTCTGGACTTTGTTATGATCAAGAAATTCTGCGGTTACGACGTGGCTGCATTTGCGAAGTTGTCGCATGTAACTTTATATGCACGTACAGCGACCGATGGAAATGTGTCAGTGGCGGAGAAAGGTTTCTTTGCCGTAGCCACATATTGGCGTTAATATTTGTCGATTTGTAAAGTCAGGTGGTTTGAGGTAGGTTATGGCATCGATATCACCGAATGATTTGTGCAAATGTTGGAAAAAACCAGCCCGAAAGTCTGACATCTTTCATCATCATTGGCAGCTTGTTTACAACCTACAGCGGCCGATTTTGTACCATATCTTGATCAGAGATCTCTTTTTGGAACAATTTCTTTCATTAACGAATTTAATTTTGACACAAAATAAATCAAGAATGCTAAAACTATCCATTTTGTTGCTGGTTGGCAAATGGTTAAGTTTTCCTGGAGACTTTCTATACCAGAAATTCACACAGTTGTTGTCTTTCTCTGCGATTTGGCATCGTCGTGAAATGTAAACTGCTTTCCAGCTTTGTGCTTTATTACTCCTAAAGCTATGGCAGTAATAAAATGTGGGAACCAACACTTTTGATATTAAGAAGGACTGGGTAAGTTGCTTCTTCTGTTTTTTAGCCTTTCTAAAATCATTGTTTGCAGATCAATAGCCGGTTTTGTTTACGGCTCGTGATCCGGAAGCCTTTTTCTATGGGTTTACCGGTATAATAAACCATAGGTTTTTGACCAATCAGATCACGCGTACTATCTCAGTTATTTTATAAATGGATATGTACTTAACTGGATATAGATTTAGGTATCATAGAAAGCCTGCAGAAAAGTACTAATTCAGTGAAAAGATCCTTTTGAAAGAAACGACTTTGTAGAGAATAATTTGCATGCATCATAGTGCATTGGTACTAATAACACTCAAATCTTTTCCCAGCTACCTGTGAGGACTAATACCGGTAAAGTTGTTCTCATTGATTCTGTGATTCTGTGGTAGCCGTGCAATCATCACTTGGGAGGTTTGCTAAGCACTCAAGAAGCTAGAGTTATTCTAGGGTACATGTCAAGCAACTGTGTGTGCTTCTTTTGTGCTTATAGCAACCTCCTGTGTACATCAATAGGGACTTTAAGATCCAATGACGCGACAGCGACAAGAACGTCGCGACAGCGACAAGAACGTCGCTTAAAAAGTGAATTTGCATTCTTTCAGTCTTTATAGCAATCATTCATACCCACTTAGGTGAACCCTCCTGAAGCTGAATTTCAAGGGACCAAATTCAAGCTCAGAAAGAGAAATAAAATTTTGTTGTTGCTTGTTTACGTCCTCTATAAAATGCAAAATTAGGCATTCTCACGTCGTAGTCATGCAGAAACAGGATTGAAATGTACAAAAAAGTGTGATGCACTTGCGAAGTTGTTGTTTTGCTAATTAAACCAATTTTTTTTTGACGTTCTCGTTGTTGTCCTCGTCGTTGGATCTTAAAGTCCCTAATAACTTGACGTGTTCACCACTCTTTAAATGAGTCAGGCAGCCTTTTTGAATGCAACCTATGGAACAAAGAATGCTCGTATCAAAACATACCTTTGGTGATTGGAGTTAATGGCCACACACTTGGTTCATGTCCAACAATCATAGCCATAACCACTGCACCAAAAGAAAATATATCAACTTTTTGACCATACCTTGCATTTCCTACCACCTCAAACTGCTTCGTGACAGGGTATGTTTCGGGAGCTG